>NC_059434.1:60140353-60159419 GCF_021028975.2 Sphaerodactylus townsendi
AGGCTCTGCCGCTTGAGCTGTGGAGGCTTATCTGGGGAATTCAGGATTTGCCTGTACACTCCAACACACACCAGCTGGGTGACCTTGGGCTAGTCACAGTTCTTTGGAGCTCTCGGCCACACCTACCTCACAGGGTGTTTGTTGTGAGGGGGGAAGGGCAAGGAGATTATAAGCCCCTTTGAGGAGAGAAAGGGGGGATACAAATCCAAATTCTTCTTCTTCTTCTTCTTCTTCTTCTTCTTCTTCTTCTTCTTCTTCTTCTTCTTCTTCTTCTTCTTCTTCTTCTTCTTCTTTGTGAAAGTACAAGGAGAAGGGTCAAGAGGGCTAAGAAAATATCACCGGTGACAACGTCGAAGAGGTGATCAAGGGCAAAGGGATAACGACAGCGGTGAAAGGAAGCCGGCCATGTTATCCACGAGCAATGGCAATGCAGAGAAATGCAAGCCAACCACCCAACCCCCGCATGGAGTTTGCAGGCAAATATAACGTATCATTTGATGTGGGTCAAGATTTTGCTTTAAAGATCTGCAAAGCTATCATAATGGAGGGTGGGGGATGTCTTGGGAAGGTTTTCCTTCTTTTTTTAAAAAAGGCCTTAATGAAACAACGTCATTTCAGTAGCATAATCGAGAAAAGAAAGAGCTATAATTCCACCCTAATTTCACACAAAGGCTGCTGGGATCATAGCATTAAATGAAGCCTTTTTTCAATCTCGCCCGCGGCATAAGTGTCTGAAGAACTTTTAATGGAGTCACGCAGTTGTGGGCAACAAGCTGCATCCTCCCTATTTTCCTCAGGCCACGTTTCCTTATAATGAAGTGCCCACGTATCACCCCACAGCATCTTGAGGAAACGCAGCAGCTGGGACTGAGGAGCCAGGCATGATGGGGAGCAGCAAGAGGGGAGAGGCCCGAACAGCCGCTTGGCATGTGGAAAATCGCCAGTTCTATCCCAGGAATCTCCAGTTAGAAAGATTATTTAGTGGTTGATGTGAAAGATCTCTGCCTGAAATACTGGGGAGCTGCCACCGGTCTCAGTAGACAGTGTATTGTGGAAGGCTATCACGGCCAGATTCAACTGGTTGTGGTGGGTTTTCCGGGCTGTGTGGCTGTGGTCTGGTGGATCTCATTCCTAACGTTTCGCCTGCATCTGTGGCTGGCATGTTCAGAGGTGTATCACAGAGGGAAGTCTGTTACACACTGTGTAATTCAGAGGTGGACACAGTGTGTTGACTTCCCTTTGTCACAACAGTTTCACAAAAGAGCACATCAGAGCTGTTCAGGAGATTGGGTATCTTATAACACTCTTGCCACTGAGAACATTGCAAGAAAATGGAATTCATGTATTTCATGTGTACCTTATTGTATTTAGGGCAGTGGTGGGATTCAAAAATTTTAGTAACAGGTTCCCATGGTGGTGGGATTCAAACTGTGGCGTAGCACCAATGGGGCTGGGTGGGGCACGACGGGGGCGTGGCCAGGCATTCCGGGGGTGGGGCACTCCTTGGGCGGGAAACGAATGCACGCAGGCACAGGCTGCCACACACGCCGGTGCACCTCCTGATAGACTGCTTCAAGTTCTGCGCGCTACTGCTAAGAGGAGGGCGTAACTAAGGCAAAAGTTACGCCCTCCTTGCTATCTCGGCACACACTAATAATTAGTAACCTACTCTCGGGAACCTGTGAGAACCTGCTGGATCCCACCTCTGATTTAGGGCATTATTCTTATTCTTCTGTCTGTTGATTGGGCCTATATTGTTTTATCTTTCGATCTTCCTGTGGATCTTTAAAGTGGAAAATCAACTTATAAATTCTAAATAGACGGAGTTCTTTGCTGTTGAACCACATGAGTTCCTTGAGAACTTTGTTTTCCTCCTATACACATGCATAGATGCATCTCATGTTCTCACTCCAGTGCTTATATTTCAGCCTGCCCTCCCTAAAAAAAACCTCTTTCGGTGCCCCCTCTGTTTTGGCTTGGAAGGTTTCCGCGCAAGATCCATTAGAGTGTTTGCTGGGAAGGATTTATTTCAGATTTATAGTGGGGCCTGCAGGGAGGGGAAAAAATGCTACTTAATGAGCCTGAATCACATACAGCAGCGCAACAGAGAGCAATGAACACCTCCGCTGGGAAGCCGAATCGGGGAGTTGGGCAAATGTTAACATTTATACAACAAATCACCAGGTGTTCAGAAGCATTCATTTTTCATCAGAAGACACCAGCCGAAATAAATGCCACGCTGCTTATTTCCTCGCTGTTTGGTATTATTTCAAGAGGACTTCTCAGGCTGGGGAGGCTTTGAGAAATGGCTACAAGGACCAGGTTTTCCAAACAGCAGATTTCTTACGTCCTAAGAGAAGGTAGACCCGGATAGCCCAGGCTACCTTAATCTGGGTAAATCTTCAACGCTAAGCAAGGGAAACTAAGCGTGATGTAGTAGTTAAGAGCTCTAACCTGGAGAACCATGTTTGATCCCCCGCTCTGCCACTTGAGCTGTGAAGGCTTAACTGGTGAATCAGATTACCTTGTGCACTCTAACACATGCCAGCTGGGTGATGTTGGACTAGTCACAGTTCTTCTGAGCTCTCTCAGCCCCACCCACCTCACAGGGTGTTTGTTGTGGGGGGCGGGGAGGGAAAGGAGAGTGTAAGTCTTTTTGAGTCTCCTTTCAGGAGAGAAAGGGGCAGTGGTGAGATCCAAAAATTTTAGTAACAGGTTCCCATGGTGGTGGGATTCAAACTGTGGCATAGTGCCAATGGGGCTGGGCGGGTCATGACGGGGGCGTGTCTAGGCATTCCTGGGGCAGGGCTGTGGCAAGGACGCAGCTGCTGCGCCGGTCCTTGGGCGGGAAACGAATGCACTCAGGCGCAGGCTGCCACACACGCCGGTGCACCTCCTGCTAGACTGCTTCAAGTTCTGCGCGCTACTGCTAAGAGGAGGGCGTAACTAAGGCAAAAATCAGGTGGCAAAATCACCAATTAGTAACCCCCTCTCGGCACACACAAATAATTAGTAACCTTCTCTCGGGAACCTGTGAGAACCTGCTGGATCCCACCTCTGGAAAGGGGGGGATATAAATCCAAATTATTATTATTATTATTATTATTATTATTATTATTATTATTATTATTATTATTATTATATTATTATTATTATTATTATTATTATTATTATTATTATTATTATTATTATTATTATTATTATTATTATTATTATATTATTATTATTATTATTATTATTATTATTATTATTATTATTATTATTATTATTATTATTATTATTATTATTATTATTATTATTATTATTATTATTATAATAAATAAATGAAAGGGAGCCAACCAGTCAAGAAAGTGTGAATTGGTGCAACTGGCATATTGAACAACATCTTTAAGACCACTTTGGTTCTGGTTTCTTATGGTAAAGGGGAATGAAAAATACAAGTAAAAATGCTATTTTCTTGTGAAATGCGGGAGTGTCTGCTGAGGTTCTGAGAGGCTGTGATCTTCACACAAAGTCTGGTCAACATGCACGTCCCCGTGATAAAATTGCTTGTTTACATACAAGCTAAGTTCCTCTCCAAATCTCAAATTCTCAGTACTGTACTAGCTGGTATCCCAAAGCCTATTTATAACTCAGGTTTTATCTGTTCTAAAAATATGCCAGCTTTCTTTTCTTTTCTTTTAAAAAGAAGCCTTTTGTTCCTTTATTATTTAACTAGCAATAAAGCCCACTGTGTGACAAAATACAACAGGCTCAAGAAAACCGTGAGTCAACGCCAGTATGCTTTGGATGCTTACCAGTAAATTCTGGCTCCGTCTCCATTACAGGGCTAAACCAAAGAGCCTTATACACCATATTCTTTTCAATCAACATTGTATAAACAAATAACAAAAAAAAGAACTCTTGGTATCTCTTTGGACTCCATAAGCAACTCAAACGAACACTACATATTTGCAATAATCAAGCAAATACTGGTTGATATGGAGAAACAGTTAATCTACGCCCAGGCAATGAGACCTTGTTCCCCATTGGCATCCGATCTCTCTTCAGAACAAGTGCCCCTTCCCACATATTTTACAAACCTTACCTCCACATACCCAGTGAGTTTTTGTGCAAGCCAGCAGTGGCGTAGGAGGTTAAGAGCTCGTGTATCTAATCTGGAAGTACCGGGTTTGATTTCCAGCTCTGCCGCATGAGCTGTGGAGGCTTATCTGGGGAATTCAGATTAGCCTGTACACTCCCACACACGCCAGCTGGGTGACCTTGGGCTAGTCACAGTTTCTCGGAGCTCTCTCAGCCCCACCTACCTCACAGGGTGTTTGTTGTGAGGGGGGAAGGGCAAGGAGGTTGTCAGCCCCTTTGAGTCTCCTGCAGGAGAGAAAGGGGGGATATAAATCCAAACACTTCTTCTTCTTCCATTGGCCACCTATAAGGGAAGACTTGCAAATATTCCATACAGTGAGGGCTTTGTCCATGTTTGCAGGGGCACACAAAGACCACCAAGCATGTCATGCTACACTGCAATTTCGATACGTTCCAAAGAGACAAGTTCATGAAACCTCATCTGAACGAAGCCCTACAGATTTCTGATAAAGGGAAAGTCAAATACTTACTCCGTGATAAGAACGTCCAGATCACCACAGACATTGCCACATTTTTAGTAAAGGTGATGATGTTCCGGAACTTTAAAGTTACTCCTGATTAATTTTATGGATAATCAAATGTAAATAATTTTAACATTTTCCTTCTCCCTACTTACACTGATCCATGTATGCAGTTTTATTCTATTCTATTCTATTTAATTTTAATATATTTATATGCCAATAAAAGGTGTCATGTCGTTGTCGTTGCTTTGCATGCGCTAGCATCAGCTTGATCTCTCCCCTTCTACTCGTGCCTGTGTAACCTCAGCTTGTGGGTTCTGTGGGGCAGTACTTGGAATGAGTTGCAACAACAATTTTTAAACAACAAAATGGTTTACTTTTCTTTACAATTAACACTTTTAAAACATCAACATTTAACGTTACAATTCAAGGTCCTGTTCAGGTTGCATTTCAAGTCCTTCTATATACAGTCTACTGATATTGCCAAGTCCAAATTCTTCTTTGCAAGTTGGCTGGCTCCTGAAGACTCCATATTTGATGAACAGGTTAAAATATGATGAAGGTCTCTTGTGAGAACTCTCACCCAATACAACTATTAAAGAAACCCTGAAACAATAAACCTTGCAACATTTGGCAATATAGCAAAATAAATAACTACCTTCCCAGTAGTTCCTTAAATTAATACTGCTGGCCATTTCCTTAATAAGCAGTGTTAAGGGCTTATAGAAATCAAGGTCCGAGTCTGGTAGCCTTGTCTTCTGCAAAGAGCTCTTGCAGTCTTTCTGCTGCTCTGAGTCTCCACCCCCTTACTGGGTCAACCCATTCTGGGCCAATCCATTCAGGGCATGGGGGTTACACCTGCACAGCTGTTTATAAAACGAGTCGTCACCAATATGCCTTGCCTTTTATATAATAGGATTGATGCTGATAACCAATTGGTCTCTGCATTCCCACCACATTTCCATGCCTTGGCTTAGAGGCCAGGCAAATTTTAATGCAGCTGCTCTTTTCCTGCAAGCCATCCCATTCATTTCAATAGAGACGGCTGCCTGCAGAAAGGCATGCATGAATGAAGCTGTCCCTTCCAGTGAACTAAATGGGTCAGATTTTTTAATCAGCATTTATGCTCAAAAAAAACCGATTACAGCAAATCGCCGTATCGCGTCAGATGCCTTCTTGATACTTCTAAGAACAATCTAATTTTTTCTAAAGATAAAGTCTGCTGAATTTTGTCATATACCATTTAGCAAGCTTTTTCATTTTCTTTCCTTATGTTCTATAAGGTGGGTGATTTTAATGACACTTTCGCAAAGATTAAGCCGCATTGTCTCAGCTTGCTTCCCCTTCCTGTGAAAATTAGCATCTATAATAGGCAGTCCCTGCCATAAGCCAGGAACTGATCATAAAACGAACTCTGTCCAAGTATTGGGTATTCAAAAAAAATCTAGATACAAGGATGCTACTGCAGATGGCCTCTCGGAGCTAATTTGTATGGAGAACTGTTTTTAAGAGATGCTGCAATGAAGTTACAAACTAGGAAGTCTCCTGTTCCAAAGTCATCTCTGCTGCAGAAACTCACTACGTGCCTGAGGCAAGCCCTTATCTCTGGTCTCATTTCACAACCTGCAATTTGTGCAGTAGCATTAAAAATGCTCCCCCTGCAGGCCAAAATGTGAAAAAACACTAAAAATACAGAAAATTCAAATGGACCCGATTTTTTCAGATATACCCGAATATTCAGGTATGTCAAAATATGTTATTTGTCTTATTCAGGCATACAGATAATGTTATGCCTGAATAAATCCGAATTTTACCGAATTTTTAGGGTATTTACCAAGCCAACTGCAATGTAAGGGTAAGGGTGGGAATACTAACCTGCCTTTAGAGCAAGAGAGGTCAAGAGCAGCAGACTCTGGAGAGCCGAATTTGATTCCCCACTCCTCCACATTAACAGCAGTCTCTAATCTGATGAACTGGGTTTGGTTTTCCCCCTTCTCCACATGAAGCCTGCTGGGTGAAGCAGAAGAAGAGTTTGGATTTATATTCCCCTCTTTCTCTCCTGCAGGAGACTCAAAGGGGCTTACAAACTCGTTTCCCTTCCCCCCTCACAACAAACACCCTGTGAGGTGGGTGGGGCTGAGAGAGCTCCGAGAAGCTGTGACTAGCCCAAGGTCACCCAGCTGGCTTGTGTGGGAGTGTACAGGCTAATCTGAATTCCCCAGATAAGTCTCCACAGCTCAGGCGGCAGAGCTGGGAATCAAACCCGGTTCCTCCAGATTAGATACATGAGCTCTTAACCTCCTATGCCACTGCTATGTGACTTTGGGCAACTCACAATTCTCTCATGGATTCCATGAGGAGCAGCTTAGGAAGCTGGATATGTTTAGTCTGGAGAACAGAAGGTTGAGGGGTGACATGATAGCCATGTTTAAATATTTGAAGGGATGTCATGTTGCAGAGGGAGCAAGCTTGCTTTCTGCTGCTCCAGAGACCAGGACAAGGAGTATTGGATTCAAAGTACATGAAAAGAGATTCACCTAAACATTTGGAAGAACTTCCTGATGGCAAGGGCAGTTCGACACTGCCTGAAGTCGTGCCCACGAGGTCGCAAGGAAGAGACGAGACGCGGATATATCATCTGGTGGAGAGAGCCAGCAACAGGAAGCGCGGGATCCCGTGATCCTGGCAACTCTGCCGTGTGCTCGTCCCTTGCACCTTTTATTAGGGTTTCACTAGGGCGCAGTAAAGGGGTCGGCAGGCGGGAGATGGGAGAGCGGGAGAACTGAGATCATCATGTGATGCATGATCTCATCGGGCTGCCAAGTGCAGGAGGGGAAGCATCCGGCTGCCTGGGGTCTAATCCTCTCACCTGAGGGCAAGGGCCCCTTTGTCCCTAGCTGGGACACCTGGCGACCGCTGGTCAGGCAGTTCATGACCCATGACCCAGGGGAAGCTGGGATTGGGGGAGCCAGCAAAACCAGAAGGTCGTAGCTGGCACCGGCATTCCAGGCCTTTCTATCGGTTCTGCTGGGTTCGCGGGCTCACCCCCCTACATCTCCCCCCCCCCGCTTCTAACGCTTTTAGGAAGGAAGCCAATTAGTTGGGGCAAAATTTAGGGGACGCTATTCTCCAGGGAACTCGCTCGAAGCTGGCTGAGCTTGTTTGTGGTAAACATGAGAACCTGGTTTCCGATGTAGGGGAAGGTCAAAGGGTTTCTACAAATGTTACAGGCAAAAGCAGATACATTGAACAATAGTGGTAGGACCCAAACAACAAGGGGATACAAATCAAACCAAATGAAGAAATTGTACAACAGAACTTCTAATCCATCCCTCCTGGCAAGCCAGCCCAAAGGGCAGACCACCATTGTGAGGAGCAAACACATCGTACTTCAGGGATTTCAGGATACAATATCTTGCAATCTCACGCACTTTCATGTGAATCGAATGGGAATTACCAGAGAGATTAAAACAACACATATCGGCCATTTACATTCTTCACAGCCTTGGTGATGCAACAACAACAAGTAATCTATAGTGTTACCCCATTATCGTAGGGTCGCTGATCTAAGCTCCGCTGCTGCTCGTGGAGGCCAGGAGCATCCAAAGCAACCGAGGTGGAATTAATGGATTTCGCATAGCGCAGGCCAAACGGCCAATAGTCTTAGCATTGTAGGAAGCGAGTCCGGGGACTCTAAGGCATCGCGAGGGAGACGTATTCTGCCCTCGAGGGAGTAACCGCGTCGCTCCGGCAGCCCGGATCGAGAGGGAGGGTGGAGCGACGGCGGGCGCTTTGGGCTCCGGGCTGGAGCCTGTGGGTAAAACGATGGTGAGGCTGCTAAGGCAGCAAAGAGTCCCGCAGAAAGACGAAAGGGATGTAGGCTTGAAGGTTCTCTCCCCGCAAGTCCAGAACCAACCTTTGGGGAGCAGATGTTCCCATACACTGGGGAATGTCCTCCATATGTGTGCAGCCCCAACTGGCCGAAATGCCGGTGAAGGGGCTCTGACCGGCTTGTGCTCCCCGCCACATCAAAGGATGATGCGGGCACAAGTGTTGGATCTGGGTGGGTTGGCGACGGCTTCGGTGATGAGGGAGAGTAGCACCAGCGGAGAGGGTTTGGACGACTGGTCCTCAGTCGGGTGCTCATAGAGTACCTGATAGATGAGGTGATTCTGATGAAGGGGCTTCCAGGCCAGGACTCTGCAAGGAAGTCTCCAGGGGCTTTGCAGGATCGGGAAGCAGGCAGGAGCTTCAGCAAACTCCCCACCCCCAGATATTGGCCCAAGCAGAAGGACGAGGACGCAGCAGCGAACCGGCTCCCTTAGATGTTGGCTTGATTAAGATCCAAGAGGGTGCACCGAAAGCCACACCGGCAGGGAGGCAACAGGAAAGCAAGCAGATGATTGTGACTCCCGCGGAATTTGCAGTAATAACCGCAGACAGATGGCAGCGGTACGCGACAGATCCCTCGGGCGTCTCGGGGCAGCCGCGCTGTTGCAGCAATCTCGAG
Organism: Sphaerodactylus townsendi; assembly: GCF_021028975.2. NCBI lineage: Eukaryota > Metazoa > Chordata > Lepidosauria > Squamata > Sphaerodactylidae > Sphaerodactylus > Sphaerodactylus townsendi. Next base: position 60,149,468 of record NC_059434.1, read on the forward strand.
CCTGGCTGGTCGCTGCCTTGGATCGTCCCCCCAGGTCATCCGGGTCCTCGGACCGCTTCTGGCGCTAAGGCGGCTCCGGCCGAGGTCATGTGGGGCAGGGTCCTCTGGTGGAGATCCTCGGCCTTCCATCTCTGGGATGGGGTTGGTTTCCACTTCTGGTGCTTCACTCCAGCCGGGCTGGGCCAGACATGGCTGAGCTGGAATCCACAGGGGACCCTGTAGGGAGAAGGATTGAAGCATACCCCCCTTCCCCAGGCGAGGGGCCTGGTCCCGCCAAGCTCGGTCTTAAGGCCATGGCAGTGGACCTGGACGTGGTGGGAGAGGCTCTGATTGGCTCCAAAGTGCCTCTCCCATGGGGCAGGTTTAAGTTTAAGGTTTGGAGTAAGTGATTATGAAAGTGGGAGTGGCACCTGCTGGGATGTAGTCAGGGGGGCCACCTATTCCCCTTTCTTTAGTTTGTTTGGACATGGACGGGAGGCACGAAGGGCAGGCAACTCCTGTGGAAAGTTGGCTTCAAAAACGTCATCAAAATGCGTCAAAGTAAGGGTCCTAGATCCCCCGGGGAGGGGGGGGCGAGAGGACCGTCAAGAAATTGTGGGTATGCATACTCCTTGCAGGACAAAGGAACTTTGGGAGTGCGCTCAGAGAAGGGGATGGTATCAGAAAAACAGGACAATCAAGCACACTTAAGGCAGGTGCTTAGACAAAAGGTTGGAGGACATGAGTCTCCATCTATGGTGGATGTACTTACCATGACCACGAAGGTTAAGACGAACCTAGCGCTCAGAGGTGGGACCGCACCTGAGTATCTTGCGGAAATGCCGCCCGCTGAAACCACTCCTTAAGGGGCGGTTTCGGCTAAGTGCCTGGCCTTTAACATGATATTGATACAGTTGCCAGGCGCTAGGCAGCCATAACCCAAACAGGTTGGCCATTAGGGGCATAATGGCGGCAGCCCCCTTTTAACCTGGGGCCTGTCCTGGCAGTGCTGCGGTACCAGGACGGGCCCAGATTTTAACCCAGGGAGGGCCAGTCAGTCAATTGGCCCTCCCGCCTTTGCTGGTTGAAAAATTAGAAAAAAGGGAGAGAAAAAAGAAAAGAGCTTCTGAGCAGGAGTTCTAGGGCTGGGACTAGGAACACAGTCGGGGTTGGGAGGCGGAGATCTCAATGTGACCGGCTGCTGGCTGTTCTTCTGGGCAGCGGCCATCACCTCATTCAAACGGCGGTCTTGGTGATCCGTGTGGGGGGGGGAAGGTAGTGGGAGTGGGTTTATCCATCCCAGACTAAGGTCGTCTTGACCTGACTCATGAGATCCCTTCCCCACACGTTAACGTGGATGTCCAAGATGATGGTATGGGATCTGTGAGTTGTCGCTCGAGCCCTCGGGTTGCAGACCGTGAGCGGGCGGATGCTCCGTCTCAAGGTTTGCTTTCCCCCCACTTCCCCAAATGCATGGGCAAGCCTCATTGGCCACTGGATCAGGCCACTCGGCTGCTTGGATGACGTTAATGCTGGCTGGGTGTCCATAGTTCTTGAACGGCCACCCTTCTATGGCGAGCTCCAGGTACGGGCGGGAGCTACCAATGGGCATCTCCACTGCCACCATGGTGGTGTCGGCTGCGCCTCGATGGCTACTTTGGGCTCAGGTCTTTATTGAATCGGCGGCAGGCAGTTGCTGCAAGTAGAGGATTAGTTGTAGCAGGAATTGATCCCACTGGTACTCCTGCGGGATGTTTGTTCACACCTGGAATGTGAATGGCTCTCTGGCGTGTGGAGTCAACGACCCCTGGAATGACAAACAACCTCTACTCAGCGGCGGAGGCTTTGGGTAAGACTAATCCGACGGCCTCCGAGGGAATGTATTCGGCCAGTAGTGGGTCGGAGCAACAAGGATCTCTATGGGGGAACTTTGAGGGAAAGAGGTTGGGTGCAGGTGAGAGAGATACCACTGGAAGGAGGTGGTTTTGGGGCTCAAGCCTCGGTTCTTGGGGCCGGCTCAGTATTCTCCTCCTTGGTCCCGGCTGGGGAGAGGTCTGCGCGAAGTTTCCCGACGGGCACTCCTCGGGCTTCTCCAGTGCCCCTCCAGACACTGGGGGCATTTGGTCCTGGGCTTCCGGGAGGGCCTTCACCTCCTGGGGGAGGACCCTCCTCACACAAGCCTCCCCACCGGGCTACCCGGGTCAATCCCTCCAGAAGTGTCCCTGCTTGTCAGAGCAGAAGCACCCCGCCTTGGGGCTGTCCCCTGGCGGTGGAGAAAGCTGCGGCTAGGAGACTGGCCTGATGGGATGAAGATCCGGATATCCTGGCAAGCCTTAAGCATATCGGCCAGTTCGGGCTCCTTCCCTAAGCCCGTGATCGCTCTGCCGCACTCGGCGGAGGCTGCTCTCCTTGGCAAGTAAGCATGAGGAGCTCGTGCTGGGCTAATGTCATTGTCGAATTGTCTCGTGAGGGGCTTCCTGGAGCTCCGTTCAGGAATTCAGCATAGGGCTCCTGGGAGGCTTCTGGGCCGGACATTGGAGAAGCTTTGAGCTACGGTCCTGGGTAGCGGTAATCTTTCAGAAACGCCCAGGCTTAATTGGAGGTGACCGTAAGGGTGGCATCCGGCAGGACCCATCTGCGCATTGGGAAGCTGGTTGCGAAAGCTCTCGCGAGCTGCTAAAGCTGCGCAAGAGTTATATGGTGGCACCGCCCCAGAGGGCTGCTCCTCCGCTTATGCATTGCTGGCGGTACTCGCTTTCCCAGACAACATATTGTGCAGGGTTCAAGAGCATGCGGGAAGTGGTATTCAGGTCCTCCCGAACCATTACGCGATTCCACACAGACTGCCTCCAACATGCCTCTGCCATAGGGGTTGGTAACTTAATGGCCCCGTATTGCCCTGCGGAGCTCAGAGGACGCTATAACCTATGGGGGCTGACACTCGGCTGAACTCGCTGGATGACGCCATCTTCCCCTACATGGTTGGTGAAGTGGACGGGGCACAAAGCGAGGAGGTAGGCATCATCTTCCGTCAGGGTTTTCCTTCCTCCGCATAGATCGTGGTTAGCAAGCACTGCTAGAGTTTTGAACCTATGCCATTAATGGCGCTGGACGGGAGGTGTGGTGGCTTCGGGAAACGGGAGGGGTAAGAGGAGCAGAAGGCGGAGCGAAAGGAGGAGATGGCAGGGCCGCGAGAGTGCAGAGCTGAGAGCTGAATGAGGCGAGGAAGCAAGCGAAATGGGAGGAGGACAGGCCCCGGTTTAGAAGAGAAAATTCCAGGGTTGAAATTGTAGGTGAAAGGATCGAAGAAGAGGGAGGATCCATGGTAGAGAAACCATGGACCTGCAGGCTTATGGCGACATAACATTGCCTCCATCGCCAGTAGCAGTGACATCAGCTACGAGGTTCTCTGGTGCAGAGTGCGCTCGATGTTTTCCCAGTCCTTAAGATTTAATGTCCCCCTCTCAGTACCATGCGACATTGCGTATCAATCTCCTGAACCAATTCGGGCGCGCAGATCCCTTCTCTTTACTGGGACTCTGCCGCTTTTCGTTAGCGCTTTCAGCTCGCTAACGTGCTTGTCATAAGCTGTGCTTTTGCAAGCTCCCATACTTACCGGTGGTTCGTCAGACGAGAGAGTGTCCTAGAACGCGGGTCCGAGGATGCGCCGATCCAGCGGACGGTCGGTACCGAGAGCGTGGGTCCGAGGATGCGCCGATCCAGCGGACAGTCGGTACCGAGGGGCCCTTTCCCAGGCGACGGTAAGCGGGCGGAGGTTGGAGATTCCCGGGTTTCGGCACCAGCTTGAAGTCGTGCCCGCGAGGTCGCAAGGAAGAGACGAGACGCGGAGATATCATCTGGTGGAGAGAGCCAGCAACAGGAAGCGCGGGATCCCGTGATCCTGGCAACTCTGCCGTGTGCTCGTCCCTTGCACCTTTTATTAGGGTTTCACTAGGGGCGTGTAAAGGGGTCGGACAGGCGGGAGAGCGGGAGGTCGGGAGAGCGGGAGAACGGGAGATCATCATGTGATGCATGATCTCATCGGGCTGCTACGTGCAGGAGGAAGCATCCGCGTCTGGGTCTAATCCTCACCTGAGGGCAAGGGCCCTTTTGTCCCTTTGTATGGGACACCTGGTGACCGCGAGTCAGGCAGTTCATGACCCATGACTCACGGGGGAGCGGGGGTTGGGGGAGCGTGTGCGCCCAGAAGGCCGTAGCTGGCACCGGCATTCCAGGCGCTCTTTCTACGGTTCTGCTGGGTTCGCGGGCTCACCCCTACACTGCCTCAGAGGGTGGTGGAGTCTTCATCTTTGGAGGTTTTTAAGCAGAGGCTCGATGACCACCTGTCAAGGGTGATTTGATTGTGTATTCCTGCATGGCAGGGGGTTGGACTCGATGACGTTTGCGGTCTGTTCTGCCTCTATGATTCTATGCGAGCTGTATCTTATTATCCATGTAGAAAAGAAGTATTTTATGAGCTTGTCCAAATCATGAGTTTTTGTGCATGACTTTTTGAGTTTGGGAGTTGACTTTGCTGTCTTGTACTTCTTTTAGTAGCACAAAGCCAGGCTTGCCTGAGATTCCCTGATTGTATGGAAGGGAAAATGTGGGATCTTGAATCGTAGGTCAAATGTTTGGCCGGATACCTTTGCTGATGTTTCTTTAATATATTGTACGACTAAAAAGGTTGTTTATAAAGTGACATCTGTCTTTTAAGAGAAAGAACTCGGTTGTGACAGGTGATAATCTTATTTCTTTTAAAGAACCTTCTATCATATTATGTTTAGCTAAAGGGTGACCCTTAAGAGAAGAAAGGTGGCATCTTGAGGTCTGACCTAGAGGTCGCATGAAGATACGTGTGACCTTAACAAATGGCCTTTTTCAAACAGGAAAGAATAAATGCTTCCAAAAGGGTGATCTACAATGTAGAAGTGGGAGGAGGAGGTCTTCCTCAAAGATGGATGTTTTAAGTTGTCCATTTCCTTGTGCCAAATCTTTCTCCAAGTGGCTTGTCCCTGAACAGGGTTTATCAGCTCCAGGCTGGGAAATTTCTGGTGATTTGGGGATGTAGCCTAGGGAAGGCAAGGTTCAAGTGGGGAAAGACTTCAGAAAGGTGTAAAGCGGGCAGTCCCATCCAGACCCGGAGCTGGTGGAACGTGGCACCAGTGCAGTGCCCCGCTGCTGCCTCCAAGAGGGTTTCCTGGTGGCGCTGAGCACTGGGATTATTTCACCATCTTGCATTTTATTACAAGGAATGTATATGTTAGTTTTATAGATTACGTATAGAGCCCGGCCTTGGTCGGGGAGGGCAGAATAGAAATCCAATAAAATACCAACTTATAATGTTGGGATAGATAAGGGGCCAGCTGATTTGCCTGGTGAATGTATTTGTTTATGAGTCCTGGGGAACCGCCCCCCTTTCTGTTCACGATTTTGTGAAAAAGGTAGAGTTTTCTTGCTGGTTTGGGAAATTAACAATGGATGATAATTTGCAATTGGTTCAGCAGATCCACTGTGACAGCTGGGTGGTCACCTCCCATTTGCCTTCTGAGTGTGGCCAGCAGTGGCATACTGCCCAGGGGGACATATGGGGTCAAATGTCCCCAGGCTGCAGCCATTTAGTCACCCTAACCCCCACACCCCTCCTCCTTCTGGGTTCAGTTGGCGCATGTTGTGAGTTGTGAGTTTTGTGAGTTGTGAGTTGTATTGTGTTGTGAGTTGGGGCATGTTCTATAATGTGATGGTGAGTTTGAGATGACCTGGTACAAAAAAAGTTGTTTGGTCATTGTGGGTGAGGGCAGCCACCCATACAGGGGGTGGGGAGTAGAAATCTCAGATTTTGTACTGGGCTACATTTTCCCTAGATACGCCTCTGGTGGCTAGAATAGTCATAGAGAGGAAATTGTTCTTGATTTTCAAAGACTGCTTTGGACTGGTGGACACTGTGAACCAATAGATTTCTCAAACTCTGTGGTAAAGACCATAGAGGTTGGGAGGATTCCTAGTGCTTTTTCTCGGTGTGCTAATGTCACTTCTGGGTCATCATCCGGAAGTGGTGTTGCTGTGTTGCTCCACATCATTCTACACATCCCCCCCCCACCTAAATAGTGGTGGGAAGCGGGAAGGGTTGAAAGGAGATTTCTGCTTATAGTGAGTAAATGGCAACTCTAACCCCAGAACCTCTATGCAAAAGCTAACAGGTTATGTGCCCTACACTTGATGAATTTCAAATCATTCCTGAGGTTCACAGACATTTTCTCTTTATTTTTCTCATTTTGCAGAGTGGCTTAATGGTGGATGGAAATCACATGTAATTTACATCAGTCCACTGGCAACGCTTGGCCTCTTTATTTCATTTCTTCGTTACGGAAGGGGAATTAAAGCAATAGCTTTGTTTCTTGATTTGTCTACAAACACTGCTGTTTGTGCGGCATTTCCCGTGTTATTTATGCAATGCTGTCACAGCTGCATTACTGCAGAAATGTAATTTACGACGGCCAGACTGGAAGATTCTAATTATTCCTAGCTCTGTATCGTGATTATTAACCCGAGTTGCTTCTTACCTCAATTTCCCCTTTAAAACCTTCCCCTTGCCTTTCTATTGCTCATCTCAATACACCTGTATACTTGTGCATCAAGCGTGCACTGCTGATCTCCACTCGTGCACACTGCCAGGAGTTCCTTCCAAAAATAGCAAACCACTGTAGCTCTCTGAGGGTTTAGAGCCAAGCAGGCAGGCCCCCGTGACCTACCAGAAGGACCTGAACCATATGCTGAAGGCTACTGATCTAGAGAACATGTTCTGCAGTCCAGGGCCTAGAAAACAAGGGACAGGATTACCAAACTTTAGTTGAGTCCTGGGAATGGCCCAGAATGAAAACTGATCTTCAGAGAACACAGATCCAATCTCCTGCAGAAAATGGCTGCTTAGAAAGGTGGACTCTATGAAATTACATCTCTGCTGGGCTGCCTTCTTTCCCGAGCCCCTGTCCTCCCCAGTCTTTACCCCCCAAAGTTCCACAACCTGAAGTTGGCTTCCCCAACAATGGCATCAATGGTAGCCCAAAATGGGGCAAGCGAAAAGACGAGACTTCTAGACCATTTCCCCAAAGTGGTATTTTTCACTAGAGATAGTCCTTTTGCTCAACTGCCTATCAAGAAGCACACGATAGTCTGGAAAAATCATGTTCTGCAAATATACCTGCATGTGAACCCAGGGGCGTACCGCCCAGGGGGATAAATGGGGTAAAATGTCCCAGGACTGCAGCCATTTAGTCATGTGGGGGGCGGAAAATCGCCTTCCGCACCCCTCCTCCTTCCACTTGAGTCCATACACTGACTTTAAGACCTGGTGTAAAAAAAGTTGCTTGGTCGTGGTGGGGGAGGGCGGCTGCCCATGGAGTGGGGGAGGGCAGAAAGCTCAGATTTTGCACCGGGCTACATTTTTCCTAGATATGCCTCTGCGTGAACCTGTCTGAGCACTGAGGTTGAGTAGTGGGGCTCTCCTGGTGGTCCCGTCCCCCTCCAAGTGTGAAAATTCACCAGACACTGCTCCTCTGTGGGTTTGGCATCTGGCAAAGACCTTTCTATTCACCCAGGCATTTAGCCTTTGACCCTCCTCAATGTTCCCTCTGGAGGTTGCTGGTCCGGCCGGGGGAGAGTATATGGGGGGATATGATGACTAGGTTTTGTTTTTGTTTTTTATGAAGAAGTTTTAATTGTTGTTTTTAATTCTGCACACTTTCCTGATATTTTTTGTAGAGAGTGGGGCATAAATTTCAATACATCATTATTATTATTATTATTATTATTATTATTATTATTATTATTATTGTTGTTGTTGTTGTTGTTGTTGTTGTTGTTGTTGTTGTTGTTGTTGTTTGTTTGTTTGTTTGTTTGTTTGTTTGTTTATTAAACTTATAGGCCGCCTCATCCCCGAAGGGCTAGAGGTGGCTCACAGTATGGCTGTTCTCCAGGACAGCAAATCAAAACAACATAAAACTTAAACCCATTAAAACATTAAGCAGCAGTTACATACATACATAAACCTACAAAATAGCCTCTGAATTTGATCAGAGAATGGAAACATGTTTCTCTGGAGATGGGAATTTTATAATTTTGGGAATTTTACATCTTATTTAGAGTTAGAAATATGTCTGGGCTGAAAACATCTATTTTCACACAAACTGCTTTAACATTGCTGAGAAAGGCCTCTTTTTATCAGTCACATGCTGTGCTCCTTGCAAAAAATGCTTATAGTTCAGCCAAAATATTGGAGAGGTTAAAAGCAGGATTCTAATCTGGAGAATCAAGTTTGCCTCCCCGCTTCTCCGCATGAGTAGTGGACTCTTATCTGAGGAACTGGATTTGTTCCCCCGCTCCTCCACATGAAGCCTGCCGGGTGACCTTGGGCCAGTCACAGTTCTCTCAGAACTCTCTCAGTTTCACCTACCTCGCAAGGTGTATCTATTGCGGGAAGGGGACGGAAAGGGGTTTGTTAGCCACTTTGAGTCTCCTTAAGGTTGAGAAAAGCAGTGTATAAATCCAAACTCTTCTTCTTCTTCTTCAATTGCCTTAACTTGCCCTCAGTGGTGTCATCACACATCCCCGTGTGATTCATATTACGCATTTGATATTACGCATGACGCATGCGATTCTTAATTGGGCAGAGCTGACCTTGCGACTCATTTGGGAAAGGCATCGCTGGAGAAGGAAGATATGAAAAAGCGATGGGAAAGGAGAGCACGGAAGGAGCTCAAAAAAAAATCACACTGTAAAAATCTTTTCAGAGCCAAAGTTCCATCTCATCGAGAGGGATAGTTTCAAGGGGAAACGTGGAAAATCAAAAGCTGGCAGAGTCCGAGGTGATCTATTTTATTGCACAGTTAGTAAAGATCCCGGGCGATTATGTCATTCTAGAGGCACTCAAGTCTGCATGTGTGTGTGTGTGTGTGTTTGTGTATATATATTTCATCCCAGCAATAATCATTTTCTGCCTGAACAGTAGACCTGGTTATTCTTTCTTTCCCTTATGTTTTCATTAATTAGAAGGAAGTGGAGAGGTAACGAACGACTCCCTGGATGCCAAAAGCATTCATTTTTCACTGTCAGGTTATAAGAGGCAATGGGCACAGACCATATATCCCGTCAGACGTGCGAGTACTTATTGTCAGCAGAATCTGTAAAAATAGAAAGTGAGGTAGCTTTTCTGGATAGAGTCGAGGCTGTCTCTGGGTCGGGTTTAATCTGACTAATTAGCAGGGAAGGCTTTGGCAGGCAACGGTGTCTTTCTGGGAGAACATTGGAGGGCGTCCCTCTCTGGCCCACCGTGCACGCACCCCCCCCCTCTCGAGCCTGCGCAAACGGTAACGTGCCATTGTGTAACCGTACAACTGACCTCGCTTAAATCTTCCAAATGGCTGCGCATTTCCTCCCCAGCAGTATCCCTCGCTTTCTCTTCGTAGCCATGCCCAAGAGTTACTGGTAGATATATTAAAGCTTGCTGGGGGCGGTGGGAGAAAGGTGGTTCATCACGTTGGCTTACAGGAAACGCTCCAAATGGGTGGGTACAATCTTAGCTGAGAGGTGGCGCAAGTGGGAAGTGACGCATGGCGAAGATTTATTCTTGGGGGAGGAAGGGAAGAATTGTGATCCGCTTTCTATTTTTGCCAAAGGTTGCCTAAAATAAGAAACCAGACTTTTGATCTCGAATTGCAGTACAATGACCTCCTTTCTCCACCATGTAGCAATGAAATCCTGATACCACCCCTTCCTTATCTGCCGAGGCATAGCTGGGCCAGAGTGCGCCTGGTGCGCACTCTGGCTTTTTTGCCCTCCCCCCGTGGTGGTGCTCCCCCCACTCCCACTCCCACTCCCACTTACTTTAGAAAACTGAGCAGGCTGGAGAACAGGCCTTCCTGTTCTGGTGGGAACTACATTTCCCAGGGTCTCCTGGGAAATGTAGTTCCCACCA
>NC_059434.1:60159512-60175319 GCF_021028975.2 Sphaerodactylus townsendi
TACAATTCCCATCAGCCTCTGTCAGCATGGCCAATTGGCCATGCTGGTAGGGGCTGATGGGAATTGTAGTTCCTGAACATCTGGAGAGCCGCAGGTTCCCTACCCCTGGCCTAGACAGTTCCAACCATCTTTTCATGGAAGAGTCTCAGGATGCAAAGTTTTGCAACCTCTGCCAATATCTGCACTTCTGCAGTGGAATCCTGCAGTTGCGGAATAAATACAGTTTTCCAATCAGCCCCCAGTCACTGGGTCCCGTAAGGTCACATTGGAAGAGGATCGCTGAGTCTGAGATGTTGCCTTTCAGCCGTGTGACCTGCGTCTCCTCCTTGATAGCGGGCATACTTTATGGAGCATCGGTCGTGAGAAATGAGTGTGTTTTTTTCCCCAGGAACAAGGAACGAGAGAAGGTTTCCAGGCAAAGGAAATGGCAGCAGATTCAATCTGCCAGCTAGAGAAGTGGGTGCTCCAGCCACGTACTTTCCACAAAAGATGGAAGCCCGACAGGACTCCCTTGGCTGCAAGCCCAAGCCGACCTTTACAGCCTGCAAGCCAAAGGCCACGGCATCGCTGGCTCCAGAGATTGGACCTGCGTGGCCTGCAAACGGCGTCTGGCAGCTGAGGAGCAAGAGAAGCTGCAGGCGGGGGGACGTCAGGGGCATGTGCAAGGGATCTCATGGGATTCTGACACCGTGTCAGGCTTTGCCTAATGCCTTCTGAAGGCCAGAGAGAAAGCGCTTCTGAGCAGAGGCTGCCGAGCAGCTAGACGGGTGCCTGAAGAGAGCTTCCAGGATGGCTGTGCTGATGATAAATGAATGAATGGACGAGCAACTCTGCTTTTAAGTGCCTCATATTAAAAACACAAAGGACACGGGGGACTGAATTGCCGCTTCACAGGCTCAATGTGCCTTATATGTCTAGTCCCAAGAAGAAAGGGTAGCCTGGACAGCCACTTCTCTTCAGATCTCCATCCTTGACTACTGCGGCGAGATTAGTACTAGCCAAAAGCTGGAGAAATACAACAATGCTTTCAGTCTCGGATTGGCAAAGAAAGGTTTTTGATTTAGTGAAAATAGCAAAATTTATCGGGTTTTGATGAATTAAAAAGTAATGATTGTTTCAGGAACCAATGGACACAATGGATCAGATATTTAGAGGAAAAGCAATATTATAAATATTCAGTACTACTAATACTAATATATTCAGTACTAATGGAGCAGCAGTGGCGTAGTGGTTAAGAGCAGGTGTACTCTAAGCTGGAGGAACTGGGTTTGGTTCCCCACTCTGCCACCTGAGCTGTGGAGGCTTATCTGGGGAATTCAGATTAGCCTGTGCACTCCCACACACACCAGCTGGGTGACCTTGGGCTAGTCACAGCTCTTGGGTGCCCTCTCAGCCCCACCTATCTCACAGCGTGTTTGTTGTGAGGGGGAAAGGGAAAGGAGTTTGGATAGCCCAGGTTAACGTTATCTTATCAGGTTCTGGAAGCTAAGCAAGGTCAGCCCTGGTTCGTACTTGGATGGGGGACCACCAAGGGATTGCTCCACAGAGGCAGGCAAAAGCAAACTGCCTCTGAACGTCTCTTGCCTTGGAACCCTACAGTGGGGGGAAGGGGCGGGCATTCTGATCCCTTCAAAGGTGTCAGAAAGGGGGGGAAGAAGAAGAGTTGGATTTCTATCCCCCCTTTCTCTCCTGTAGGAGACTCAAAGGGGCTGACAATCTCCTTGCCCTTCCCCCCTCACAACAAACACCCTGTGAGGTAGGTGGGGCTGAATTCCCCAGATAGACCTCCACACCTCCAGCAGCAGAGCAGGGAATCAAACCCGGTTCCTCCAGATTAGAGTACACCTGCTTTTAACCACTCCACCACTGCTGCAGAAGGGCAAGGGCAAGTAAAAGGAAGTGAATCCAGGAGCTACAGGAAAAAGACATTTTCCTCTGTGGGGCATTTGCACCTCCTGGGGCTGGAAAAGGCACAGAAGCGTACATGATTCAGAACAGCCAGTGGAACAAACACACACACCCCTCCCCAACAAACTGCTTTCCTGCTATCCGACCAGTAACGCTAACTACTGTTTGGATTTCCAGATCAGATGTGTTGCCTGATTAAAGCAATATCTTGCTGGGAAATCACAGAAGCCTCAAGCGTTATCTAACGTGCAATTTTCTGTGAAGGCTGCCATCAAAGTGTTCCTCAACCAGCATTGGGAAATAGCTGCATGCTCTGCTTCCTACCTGAGTTTCACATCTGCGGGGAAGGTGCTCTCTGTTCCATACCTCTGGGACTTCTTTCCCCAGGGAAATGTGGGCCATTTGTTTGTTTGGTGCAAGCACATGCCGCACCCTTTGTAGACCACAAAGCACCCAAGGCCAGAATCATGGCAGAGGAGGAATTTCCAAGGGTGGAGCAGAAGACAGTTGATAATTATGATTGGGCTGGTGGAAAAATAGAAGGTGGATGAAAATATGATTTCTGCCCTTTCCGGAGATCGTTGTTCTTTCCTGTGCTTTGTGCAAATACAGAAATCTGACTTCTACTGCGTCAAACCGTTGGCCCATCGTGGGGTGGGGGGAGTCAGTATTTTCTACTCAGAGCTGTTCTGTGTCTCGGGCAGAGAAAAGTCTTTCCCATCCGCTGCGGTTTTTTGAATCGGAGAGGCCTGCAACTTAACTAGCAATGCCTGAAATTGACCTGCATGAAGAGCCTGTTGATAAAGACCTTGGACCAATTCATAAGAAGGCCAATTCATAAGAAGGCCAGGAGCAGCAGTGGCGTAGGAGGTTAAGAGCTCATGTATCTAATCTGGAGGAACCGGGTTTGATTCCCAGCTCTGCCGCCTGAGCTGTGGAGGCTTATCTGGGGAATTCAGATTAGCCTGTGCACTCCCACACACACCAGCTGGGTGACCTTGGGCTAGTCACAGCTCTTTGGAGCTCTCTCAGCCCCACCTACCTCACAGGGTGTTTGTTGTGAGGGGGGAAGGGCAAGGAGATTGTAAGCCCCTTTGAGAAAGGGGGGAATATAAATCCAACCTACTACTACTACTACTACTACTCTCTTCTTCTTCTTCTTCTTCTTCTTCTTCTTCTTCTTCTTCTTCTTCTTCTTCTTCTTCTTCTTCTTCTTCTTCTTCATATCTGTTACTGGGATGTATCCACCTGTAAAAGATGTGAAGGAGGAGGAGTTTGGATTGATACCTGGCTTCTTTCAACCATAAGGAGTCTCAAAGTGGCTCATGAACTCCTTTCCCTTCCTCTCCCCACAACAGACACCATGTGAGGCGGCAGGCGGGACTGAGAGAATTCAGAGAGAACTAGCTCAAGGTCACCCAGCAGAAATGTAAGGTCAGGGAAATAAATCCAGTTCCCCAGATAAGAGTCCACCGTTTGTGTGGAAAAGTGTTCTCTATGTTGGCGCCCACAGCTCTTAACCACAGCATCACAATGCAGGTATTAACAACGCGGTATGTAAATGCCATTCATGCAGCAGTCGTGAAGGAAAAAAATGTTTAGTGAATTATTCTGGAGAATTGTGCAAGTTTCCTGTCAGAGATTAAGTCCTAGCAGAGACCCACATAAAGGAATAGTTGCACACATTGGGAAGACATATGGATAAACCAGGGGGATGGAATCACACCATAGGTTGTTACAGGAATCAGGGAGACATCAAGTCAATCACTGAGGAAGGTATTCCCGGTGGCCTCGTGCTGTGTGTGGTGCTCAGACAACACCAGATCTTTTAGCGAGGAAAGTGGAATCTTTACACAACAATTCCTTTTTTAAAAAAAAAATCACCTTGGCTATAATAGAGATAAACATCAAGAAGTGAAGTGCTAAAATAATGTGGGCATTTTATATAAAGAAAAACCAAAACCAATCTCCAGTAGAACGGCTACACATTGGTCCCTTCCACACAACACAAAAGAGATGTCCGGGGGACATTTTAAAAAGAGATGGTTTCTGGTGTGCATTCCAGGCAGCAAAAGTGTCAGAGGGGGGAAAAGGCTTTTTCCTGCTCTCTGGTCAGTTTTACCCTCTGCTTGTGCCTGGCATTTTGTGTGCAGGGGTCTGCAACCTGCGGCTCTCCAGATGTTCATGGACTACAATTCCCATTGGCCAATTGGCAGTGGCGTAACTAGGCAAACTGGAGCCCTGGGCAAAACCTGAGTTTGATGCCCTCCCAGGCGCGTGCCCAATGCAACGCGCACCCCCCCTTGTAGCTACGCCCAGTGGCATATCTAGGTAAAGTGGAGTTGGCGCCCCCCATAGGCAGCCGCCCTCCCCCACTGTGACCAAGCAATGATTTTTTACACCAGGTTGTTTCAAAGTCACCATCACATTGTAGAACATGCCTCAACTCACAAATCTGAACACAGCAATAAGCCATGCCACACAGAAGAAACAATTTTTTGAAAACATTTTCAAAATGCTTTCAAAATGTTTTATTACTGCTATGAAAACATTTTATGGTGTTGTATCCAGTCCCCCCAATTGGGGGAAACAGCATCACTTTCATTGTTTCAAAGGAGAATCTGGGCTCCCTAGTTTAAACAAGGGATGCAGGAATCCACCCCAAAACAGCAACATTTTCTAATGGTGTTTTAACTAGGGAACTTCAGATTCTCCTCTTTTAAATCCAATTTTAAAGGAGAATCTGGGGTTCCTAGTTGAAATAATACTGGAAAGTGATGCTATTTTGGGGTTGATTCTCCCCCACCCTGAAACAGCATCACTTTCAATGTTTAAACTGGGGACCTCAGATTCTCCCTTTAAATCCATGTCAAAAGCGGGGAGATTTAAAAGGAAAATCTGGGGAAATTTGGGAGGTGCCTGCTGTCAGAGGTGCAATTATTAAGCTAGCAGCACCAAACTTTCAGGGTATCTTTAGGAGACTCTCCTAATGATACCACCCAGGTTTGGTGAAGTTTGGTTCAGGGGATCCAAAGTTATCGACTCTCAAAGTTATCTCCTATTAGCTCCCATTGGAAACAATGGGGGATGGGGCACCCCCTTTGGGAGTCCATATGTTTGGACTCCCAGAACCAAACCTCACCAAACCTGGGTGATAGCATTAGGAGAGTCTCCTAAAGATACCCAGAAATTTTGGTGCTGCTAGCCTAAAAACTGCGCCCTCTGCAGGCCAAAAATGAAAAAACACTGAAAATACAAAAAATCCCACAAACGAACCTGAAGTTTTTACGCCCCCCACAGGGCTGCGCCCAGGGCAACTGCCCACTTTGCCCAATGGGAGGAACGCCTCTGCCAATTGGCCATGCTGGCAAGGGCTGATGGGAATTGTAGTCTATAACCATCTGGAGAGCCGCAGGTTGCAGACCCCTGAGAGGGATTCTGCCTGCTGCCACATGCCCCAAGATGTTTGCTCTGCAGGCTCTGATCCTGGGCACCTTTTCAGCCCCAAAAGTACATAATTGTACAAAGCTGGTCCTGCTGATTCCAGCACTTTATAGTCAGGTGCCAGCTGAGGGTGAAAGTGACCACAGAGCAACATGGCCAGGTGGGAAAAATAAGTCCCCTCCTGAGCTCTGCATTCCACACAGCCTGGTTGCCCTTTTTTGCATCCCCAGAATGACTTACTTAGGTTGTGTGGAATGGACCACTGCTGATGGGGCTACTTTGCCAGCTGTAGAGCAAGTTTTTCTTAGCTCTCACCTCCCCAGAGATTGGGGACCTTGAATTTGGCATTTGGACCAGAAGGGTCTGGACTTTAAACCCACCAGTTCTGGAAAAACCAGAATCAGCAGTGTGAGTGAGCCCCTGAGCTCTCTTGGAAACTGCCTCCCCTTCCTTTTTATTTTCCTTTTCATTAGTCGTTCTCTCTCTCTCTCTCTCTCTCTCTCTCTCTCTCTCTCTCTCTCTCTCTCTCTCTCTCTGGCTCATTCCGCACATGCAGAATAATGCACTTTCAAACTGCTTTCAGTGCTCTTTGAAGCTGTGCGGAATAGCAAAATCCACTTGCAAACAGTTGTGAAAGTGGTTTGAAAACGCATTATTTTGCGTGTGCGGAAGGGGCCTCTCATCTCTTATCCTTTTTATCTTTTTTATATTTCAATATTTTAAAAATAACTTTACTATTATTACTGTTAATTTCTTTTCTTTTTCTGCAATCCTTTTTTTACAAAAGAAAGAAAGAAAGAAAGAAAGAAAGAAAGAAAGAAAGAAAGAAAGAAAGAAAGAAAGAAAGAAAGAAAGAAAGAAAGAAAGAAAGAAAACCGAAACGGTGTGACAGTTATTCCATGAGGGAAGCAATGGAGGAATTTTAGCCATGAAAATCACAAGGAAGGAATTTTCCGTTTGGCCCGCACACACCATCCCTCCCTGGGCCCCAAACCAGGTAAATCCGAGTCAGCTCTTGGGCACTTTTGACCATGAGAGAAAAGAAGAACTCCAGAATCAACATCTTCGTCTCAGTCTCTGGGATCGATTAGCTTGCAAAAGGAAGGAGGCTCACATTTAATGCTTGGGCACTTGGATTGGTTTCCCCATTTGTGGAAGAATCTTAAGACAGAAAGAAAAAGGGGGAAGGATTCCAGCTTGCATCTGGCTTTGGGAAAGGACCATCAAGTTGTCTCTATCAATGAGCTTCCTCAGCGCTGAAAATGACCAGAACAAATCACTAGTAGCAGGGATGCTAAAAACACCCTTGGGAAGGGAGGAACCACGTCCCACAAGTCGGTTAATTCAAGCCAAGCGGGGAAGGGGGGGAGAGAAATCGGCAAGGGCCCAGAAAGGCGGTCATGACCACCTCTGGCTGAGGAACAGCGAGAAGATGCCACCTGAACTAACGATCCACCTGGGAGAGGCCGCGGCAAGACGGAAAAGAAACCCCCGACCGTTCCGTTTTGTTCTTTGTTGTGACCCCAATTCTCATCTAATTGAAAACTGCCTGGATGCGTTTAGGTACAGGCCCAGCCACATCTGTTTCTCATTGGGAGAACTCGGCTTTCTCAAGTAGCGCCTTCCATCTTCATCATCATCCAAAGATTCCCACATCACAACTTGTCCTCCCCCCCTTCCCCCCCCTTCTTTCCTGCTTTCCAGAAAATGTGAGCCTGAACTTTCGACTCCACGTTAAATGGTTGAAGTAAAACCGTGATAAGACCCTAGGGATCCATTCAGCCTTTCTTCCCGTTATCTTACTTGATTCTTTGCAGCTTCTGGGTTCTTTAAATACCCCTTCAAGCTCTTTGACGCCAGTGGCACAAAGATGGGGCTTGGGGGGGGGGGGGATGTCAAGGAAGGGCCAGAATGCTAAAAATCAAACACTGTGGAACAGAGACGATTCCCTTTCCCCAAAGGGTCGGTTTGGTCCAACACATCGTCTGCTGAGTGAAAGCTTTAAGGTTAGTTGAGGTGCAGAAGGATTTTTCAGAGCGCCAAAACCCAGTTCCAGCTTGGTCTGTTCACCTCCCAGACATTTCCCTTCATCGCTTTGTGGGATTGTGGACGATATTCGGCTGTGGAGGCCTTTACCGAGGGGTGCGGAGCAGCTTGGAGAGAGGGGAAGCGATTGGAAGGAGATGAAGAGAATTGTCTGAGATGTCAGCGGGAGGGGGGGGGGGGGGTGTGCATTTCTGCCTCTCCTCTCAACTTCACAGTCTCCTGATGCACTGTCCTCAAAAACCTTGATACGGCTTTTTTGGGCAGCAGAGGAAATCGCAGAGCTGCCTTCTCCTGAGTCACAGCCGGCATCCATTGAGTCAAGCACCATCCTCTACAGTCCAGATGGCACGGGGTTTTTAGCAAAAGAGAACTTTTCTAGCTCCACTGCATGAGATTCTTAAATGGAACAGATTAAGATGGGGTGTTATACGAGTGAAATGTTTGCTCACCACTGGGTGCTGATTCATCTGTCATTCCGCAGGTGGAGCAAGCGACGTCTCACTATCAGAGCCTGGATGAAAGCAACTGGTACATTGACAAAGCTGAGACCCTGAATCAGTTGTGCAGTGAACAGGCAGCGTGTTTGACTTCTACGATATGACCGTTACAAATGCGGGGAAGAAGAAGAAGAAGAAGAAGAAGAAGAAGAAGAAGAGGAAGAAGAGGAAGAAGAAGAAGAAGAAGAAGAAGAAGAAGAAGAAGAAGAAGAAGAAGAAGAAGAAGAAGAAGAAGAAGAAGAAGAAGAAGAAGAAGAAGAGTTTTGGATTTATGTCCCACCTTTCTCTCCTGTAAGGAGACTCAAGGTGGATTGCAAGCTCCTTTCCTTTCCTCTCCCCACGACAGACACCTTGTGAGGTAGGTGGGGCTGAGAGAGTTCTGAGAGAACTGTGACTAGCCCCCAAAGTCACCCAGCAGGAATGTAGGAGTGTGGAAACACATCTGGTTCACCAGATAAGCCTCTCAGGTGAAGAAGTAGGGAATCAAACCTGGTTCTCCAGATTAGACTCTACTTGCTCTTAACCACTACACCACACTGGGAATTAAATATATACATAAATGCCACCAGGTCGCAACTCGCTTATGGCAACCTCAGCAAGAGGGTTTCAAGCAGCAGAAGCAGAAATAGTTTGCCACTGCCTGCACTCCTTGGGGGTCTCCCTTCCAAGAACTGCCCCTGCTCACATTCTGAGATCTGGCAAGATTGGGCAATGCTACACTACGTTCCCTCCTGGGGAATTGAAGCCTTAACTGGAAAGGAAAACAGGGCGGGTGGGGGGAATCAGCTATGTGCTGCCCTCCCTTCTGAAGTGGCCCATGTATGTACGCAGACCAATACTGCAGCCAATGTGGCGTGGGGGTTAGAGCAGGATCTGGGAAACCCAAGATCAAATTTGCTCTCTGCCATCATGGAAGTTGGCTGGCCCAGTCACTCTCTCTCAGTCTAACTCACCTCACACAGTAGTTGTGAAGTGAAAACAGTACAGGAGGAGGATGTTGTAAGTGTGATATAGTGGATAAGAGCAGGTGGACTCTAATCTGGAGAACTGGGTTTGATTTCCCACTTCTACGTGTGAACAGTGAGTGGGCTCTCATCTGGTGAACCAGATTTGCTTCCGCACTCCTACATTCCTGCTTGGGCCAGTCCCAGTTCTCTCAGAACTCTCTCAGCTCCACCTATCTCAAAGGTGTCTGTTGTGGGAAAAGGGAAAGGGAAAAGGAGTTTGTAAGCTGCGCAGAGTCTCCTTGCAGGAGAGGAAGGCAGGGTATAAATCCAAACTCTTCTTCTTCCTCTAAGCTTCTTTGGATCCCAAGGGAGGAAAGGGAGTAAAAATATCTGTAAAATTAATAACTATGAAATTATTTCTAACAATTAGGAATAGCACTTTTTTGACTATCAGCCTTCAGTGGCTACAATAGATTGTATCATATGTTTGTTATTAAAAGTCTTCCCAAATGAATTTTCCTTGAAACTTTAGAGGACCGTTCAAGCCCAACTGTCGTCTTCTAAGGATGCAATTATGGAGAGTTTCAAATATCACAGCGACGCCTCCCCCTGAGCCTGTGGAATCCCATAATGCAACAGTCCCGGTGGACTGCCCTGCGATCCTCGAGCTAGGAAAGCCCCTGGGCTTCTAAGCCCTCATCTCGTTTGTGCATCTTTTCACAACCATTGGTGGTTGGGAGGGGCTGTGGCTCAGTGGTAGATTCGGTGCTTTCAGTTCAGAAGGCCCCGGGTTCAGTCCCCAGCATCTCCATTTAAAAAGGTCTAGCAAAGGGGTCTGCAACCTGCGGCTCTCCAGATGTTTGTGGACTACAACTCCCATGGATGGGATTTGTAGTCATAAGAACATAAGCATAAGCATAAGCATAAGCATTTTATTGTCATTGTGCACGCACAACGAAATTTACAGCAGCATTCCTCGATGCACACAATTTCAGACTCATACAATTTCAGACTCATGCAATTTCAGACTCATACATCATCATAAGAACATAAGAACTAGTCTGCTGGATCAGACCAGAGTCCATCAGCTCTCTGCTACTCGCAGTGGCCCACCAGGTGCCTTGGGGAGCTCACAGGCAGGAGGTGAAAGCAACGGCCTTCTGCGGCTGCTGCACCTGAGCACCTGGTCTGCTAAGGCATTTGCAACCTCAGATCAAGGAGGATCAAGATTGGGAGCCATAGAGCGACTTCTCCTCCATAAATCTGTCCAAGCCCCTTTTGAAGCTATCCAGGTTAGTGGCCATCACCACCTCCTGTGGCAGCATATTCCAAACACCAATCACGCGTTGCGTGAAGAAGTGTTTCCTTTTATTAGTCCTAATTCTTCCCCCCCCCCATGAACATCTGGAGAGCCGCAGGTTGCAGACCCCTGGATGGGAAAGACCTCACCTGGAGAGCCACGGCCAGTCTGAGTAAACCGGGCTGCCCTTGGTGGACAAAGGGGTTGATGCGCCATCAGGCAGCTTCGTGTGGGGAATCCAATCCAGTTCCTCAGATCAGAGTCCATTGCTCTTGACCATTATATCACACTGAAGGGTAAACTCTCTGGCATTATACCGCACTAAGGTCCCTCTCTTCCTCAAACCCCTACTATCCTAGCCTCTGCCCCAAAGCACCAGGAATTTCCCAGTCCAGCGCTGGCCATCCTGGGGGCCTCTACATCAGGCTTCCACAACCAGTCATTCTATGTCGGTCTTTCTCTAGGCTTGGTGGCTCAGCTCGTTGCCAGTTGCAACCCTCATCAAAGACTTCCAGTCCCCCAGTTCCTAGTCAACGCTGGCCTGAGTGCTCAGCAGGGATTCGGCGCTACCTTTCTGTGCTTCTGCTTGGAAAACAGATCTTCAAAGTCCAGCTCTGAAATATACTCTTGGCAGCAGCTCATCCCTCCCCAACCTTTGCATGCAAGAACGGAGGCCGCACCCTCCCCGCCAGGAAGGAGTCGAGGAGCCCAGACTGGCCGGGAGACTTCCCAGTCAGATCAGTCCGCCCCTGGTGCCTGCAGTGCTTACCTAAGCAAGGCAAGGATTTTGTTCTGCATGACCTCCCTTCTCTCTGCACCATCCCTTCTCCAAGCCCCCAACTCAAGCAACAGGGCACCTGCTGGTCTTTAAGGTGTCACCAGGCTCGCGTTGATGTGTGCTGCAGCTGGAGGTGCCTCCTCCTTTCTGTGTAAGGGCTCAGAATCAGGAAGTCCCTGGTTCTAATCTCAAACTCACCAGGAGGCCACACAGCCAAAGCATCCCTTATTCCAAGAAAATAAAGGCCTTCCAGGTTACAGCACCTAAGCTTTGGGACTCTCTTCCCAGGGAAATTCATCCGTCACCTTCCATCAATCCATAAAGACTCTTCTTTTTCATTTGGCATCCCCTCAGTGAGCTCAACCAAAAAGAAAAAGATCGGAACAACACACTGGCAATAAAAGAACAAACTATCTGAAATCTGCATAATTGACACAAAGGCCCCTTCCGCACACGCAAAATAATGCGTTTTCAAACCACTTTCAGAACTGTTTGCAAGTGGATTTTGCCATTCCGCACAGCTTCAAAGAGCACTGAAAGCAGTTTGAAAGTGCATTATTCTGCATGTGCAGAATGAGCCAAAGAGAAAAACATGAAATTTTTAGGAAATTTTAAATGAACATGTATTAAATGTTGAAACAAATTCAATCAGATAGTCTGTTCTTTCATTCCCTCAGTGAGCCTTCCTTCCAGACAGATCCTTTAATTACTGTCTTTAGATCTCTGTTTGGGCTTTTCTGCAAAATTCATTTATAACAATGTATTGTCGAAGGCTTCCACGGCCGGATTCAACTGGTTGTTGTCGGTTTTCCGGGCTGAGTGGCCATGGTCTGGTAGATCTTCTTGTTCCTAACGTTCCACCAGCATCTGTTTAAACAACTTTGCTCCATAAATTGGGTTGTTTAATTTATAGCTTTTAACGTGGTAAACTGCTGCTTAGGTTTTAGGTTTTTAATGATTTTAGTGTTTTGTGCTGTTGATTTGCTGTTCAATTCAACAGCCATACTGTGAGCCGCCTTGAGCCCTTCGGGGATAAGGCGGCCTATAAGTCTAATAAAATAAAATAAAAAAAATAAAATCTGTGGCTGGCATCTTCAGAGGTGTATCACAGAGTGAAGTCTGTTACACAGTGTGCCCACAAATGCAGGTGAAACATTAGGAAGATCTACCAGACCACTGCCGCACAGCCCGGAAAACCCACAACAATAATTTATAACATTTTGAGGTAGGAAATAAAATGTTTTCTCCATGGAGTTCCACATGGTTTTTCCCCAAAACATTTGGGGAAAAATAAATAAATCCCCTTTTAACATGAGCCTTGAGTCTGAAACATTCTCAAAACATTTTCACTTGCTGTGCGTATCTCTTTAAAATGTTTTACAAGATGCTCTGCTGTCCCTGAACTTCTTCTTGGGGCCATTTTGTGAGCTCACTCTCCATTGCCCCTCGCCTGTTTATCTGATCATTTCTTTGTTTTTGTTTGGGGCGGGGGGGTAATCTTCAATGCATTGAGTATATCAGGCACTAAGAATCTCAGCACAAGGCTATGAAGCAATGAAGCATCAATTAACTAAAAAGAAACCTCAAAAGGGGGGGACACACATAATGGCAGTCATGAATCATTTCCAGGGACTGTGTGTGGACAAATGGAGGGAATTGAAAATGTTTTAGAAACGTTTTACAAATGTATTGTCGAAGGCTGGAATCACTGGAGGGTTGCGTGATTTCTGGGCTGTATGGTACTAGAATGCTACTAGAACACAGCCATACAGCCCAGAAACCACGCAACACCCCAATTTTACAAATGTTTATGAGATTTATGTGGAAAGGGCCTATGCACTTTAACTCAGTTTATTATTTGTTTTAATAGTGTATGTTTGGGGGAAGTTGATTTTAATGGTTTTAAAATGCGATCTCATCACGTTTGTTATAAATTGTTAGCCACCGTGGTGGCTCTTGTGAGGGCAGAAAGGTGGGGAATAAATGAATAAATACTGCACGAGGTACTCTGGAGAGTTTAAAAAATGCTGAGGGTGATTGCTAGCCATGATTCAATTCAATTTGAATGCTAATGCTTATACAGAACAAGTTTCCATAAGTACTCATTTTGTTTATTAATTAATGGATGTACAGAATGCTGCTTCAGCCTTTCTGATAGGTAAGGAATTGGTGGCCTCCATCCAGGAATACCTGAACCGCCAGAGCTGGCAAACTGCAGCTGTAATTGGCCTGCTACTCACCTGTGAAGAACAAGAAGGAGAGTTTGGTTTCATCCGCTGCCTTTCTCTCCTGTAAGGATTCTCAAAGCAACTTATAAACTCCTTTCCCTCCCCTTCCTCACAACAGGTGCCTTCTGAGGTAGGTGGGGCTGAGAGAGTTCTGAGAGAACTATGACTAACCCACGGTCACCCAGCAGGCTGTATGTGTAAGAGCAGGAGAACAAATCCACTTTATTTATTAGTTTATTTATTAGTTGGATTTATAGGCCGCCTCACCCCCAAAGGGCTCGAGGCGGCTCACAACATAGCTGTTCTCTAAGACAGCAACCAATACAAATAAAACTTAAACCATTAAAACCTAAGCAGCAGTTACTAAAATCGATACAATTACAACAACAGAGGTTGTTAAAAACAGGCGCCCGATCTAAAGGCCAAAAAGGAGGGGGAGGGGGGAGGCAGGGCCCAAGATGAAATCAGGGCCCGGCCAAGATGGAAAACAGGCAGCCTCAGTCTCAGTGGGGGGCGATAGAGCTGCGGCCAGCCCCCCCAAGGCCAGGTGGAATAGCTCCGTCTTACAGGCCCTGCGGAACTCACCAAG
This sequence comes from Sphaerodactylus townsendi, assembly GCF_021028975.2. Classification (NCBI taxonomy): domain Eukaryota; kingdom Metazoa; phylum Chordata; class Lepidosauria; order Squamata; family Sphaerodactylidae; genus Sphaerodactylus; species Sphaerodactylus townsendi. The sequence continues at coordinate 60,173,250 of NC_059434.1, forward strand.
GTCCCGCAGGGCCCGGACTGCTGGAAGTAGAGCATTCCACCAGGCAGGGGCCAGAGCCGGAAAGACCCTGGCCCGGGTCGAGGCCAGCCGCATCGTCGTAGGGCCAGGGTTCTTTACCGGATAAGAATTTGCTGCTCAATGTGGAGAAGTGAGGAATCAAACCTGGTTCTCCAGATTAGAGAACACATTCTTCTAACCACTACACCACACTGAAGAAAGCTCATTAGGTTCATCTGGTTAAAAATGGGACAACCAGGCTGCAAAGCCATGGATCTTGATGGTGGTCAAGCCAAGCCACAAATGACTTCTGGCAGCTCCATTGAGTGTTCAAGACGCGATACATGCAGAGGTGATTTGGCACTGCCTGCTTCTAGCGCAGCAATCCTGGACTTCTAGGATGGTCTCCCATATAAATGTTAACCAGAGTCCACCTTGCTTAGATTCCAAGATCTGATAAGATCTGGCTGCTAACCCATCCAGGTCAGGGCTGGCAAGCTGCAGAATTGTGGAATTCCAGCCACAAGTCAATCATAGAATCATAAAGTTGGAAGAGACCTCAAGGGCCATTCAGCTCAACTTCCTGCCATGCAGGAACACACAATCAGAGCACTCCTGACAGGTGGCCATCCAGCCTCTGCTTAAAAACCTCCTAAGAACCTGGAGACTCCACCACCCTGCGAGGCAGCGAATCCCACTGCTGAACAGCCCTTACCATCAGCAAATTCCTCCTAATGTTTAAATGGAATCTCTTTTCCTTCACCTTGAACCCATTACTCCTTGTCCTAGGGCATTTCCCCACTCACCATGATCCCCTTTATGCTGTGCGCTGCTCTCAGCGCGCAGGATCCCTGGCGTGTGCCCAGGCGTCCCCTCATCAAAAGGCGCCGTTTACAAGAGCCCCAGGGATGCCGTGCGCTGAGGGGGCGCGACAGTGGCAGCGTCGGGGCTGCTGCGCTGTCGCCACCCCTGTCGTGGGGAGTGCCCCGGGACCCCGCGCTACTTGAGGAGAGTCGCGCGGGGCTTAAAGTAAGTGGGGAAAGGCCCCTAGTCTCTGGAGCAGCAGAAAACAAGCTTGCTCCCTCTTCGACATGACATCCTTTCAGATATTGAAACATGGCTCCCAATTCACCCCTTAACCTTCTCGTCCCCAGATTAAACATAGCCAGTTCTCTAACTCCTCGTAGGGCATGGATTCCAGACCTTTGACCATTTTGGTTGCCCTCCTCTGGATCTGTTGCAGCTTGACAACATCCTTCTTGAATTGTGGTGCCCAGAACTGGACACAGTATTCCAGGTGAGACCTGCCCAATGCAGAATAGAGTGGAATTATTACATCCCTTGATCTAGACACTAAAAAACCCCATTGATGCAGCCCAAAATTGCATTGGCTTTCTTGGCTGCCAGATCACACTGCTGACTCATGTCCAATTTGTGGTTTATGAAGACTCCCAGATCCCTTTCACATGTACAGATGTTGCCCACCTTATTTCATTTTTTCTGCCTAAGTGTGGTATCTTGCATTTATCTCTGATGAAATTAATTTTGTTAATTTTGGCCCAGCTCTCTAATCTATGTAGGTCATTTTGAATTCTGACCTGTCCTCTGGGGCATTAGCTACCCCTCCTAATTTGATGTCATCTGCAGATTTGATTAGCATGACCTCTGTTCCATCATCCAAGTCATTGGTAAAAATATTGAATAGCACTGGGCTCACAACAGAACCTTGCAGCACCCCGCTAGTCACTTCTCCCCAGGATGAAGATGAGCCATTGGGGAGCACCCTTTGAGCAGCTCTGATGCAACTAGGCAATCTGATGGGCTTCCTGATCTCCTTCATCAATTCCATCCGGTGGGGATAAATACATGGAAGAAACCTGCAGTATTTCCCCTGCACAAATCAGTTGGACATCATGACCAAGAAAGACGGTTTTTGTTAATGGTCCACTAAAGGTCAAACTCCAGCCTTGGCTAGTAGACCCTACTGTCGAAACCACAGCAAGGAAAAATCTTTACTACAAGAAACATGTTGAACTATTCACAGATGCCAATCCAACCCAACAGGATGGGGAT
>NC_059434.1:60175415-60208150 GCF_021028975.2 Sphaerodactylus townsendi
CCCGGATGTCCCCGTTGGCGCTTCGCCACTGGGTAGTCCACTGTGCAACCATCTGGTCATTACTGACCCATAGGTTGACATTACATCACAGCATTTACTAGGCAGACTACATTGATGGGGTGGTTTGCCACTGCCTTGCTCAGTCATCTGCATTTTACCACCAGCAAGCTGAGTACTTATTTTACTGACCTCAGAAGAATGGAAGGCTGAGTCAACTTTGAGTCAGCTACCTGAAACCAACTTCTAGGGGATCAAACTCAGGTTATGAGCAGAGCTCAGGCTGCAGTACTGCCGCTTACCACTCTATGCCACAAGGTTCCTTTTTAGAGCCGTCAAACCACAGGCCACGGTTCCACCTGCTGAAAGCCTTTTCCATACATTTATTGTACATGGAGTGAAGATAGATTGTCTTTTCTCTGTTCTGAATAGATTACCTCTCAATTTTAATTTGTGCCTGCATATTGAAGAATTATTTTGCCTGCTCCACTGACACCATCCCTGCAATGAAGACTTCACAATAAGGTAGATCAATTGTGAATAAAACCAACTGATAATTGTTTGGCCAAGCATTGAAGCTCAAAATCTAAAGCTGCTTTGAATTCTGCGGTGACGACATCAACACCTACCAAGATTAAGAACTGTTTTTACATGGGGTCCAGGGCCATGCACCCACCTACCGTGAATTTTGCTAATGGTGCAGAGAAATTACTCTGTAATAAAATCAGAGTTAAACGGGGACAGGTTTGTTTATACCATGCAATAAAGTAAGAAAGTTCAAGGGGGGGGGATGGTGGGGGGAGGGGAGGAATTTTCAGTGGGTTGAATCCAGCCAGTTTTTTTCACTCAATCTCCCCTAATTCCTTTCTAAACTTCACTCTCCACCCCAACTGGCTTTTGCACATAGAGATCTCATGATTCTCAGAATAGCCTTTTTGGGTGGTCAAAGATGACATCTCCTTTCTTTTTCACCAGCAAAAAAGCGGGTTGGATATAGCCCAGTATTGTGGAGATGGTTAATTTTCTGTTCAGTGTTCTCCATTTGATCTTACTGGCCCTATAGTTTTCCGGTTGTGGATGACTGACGCCTGTACAGTAGCTATAGACTGAAACAACAGACAATTGATTCCCCATGTTTGATGGAGTGCCTGTTGGAAGAGATTCTTTGCTTTTGTCAGACTATAAAGTTGTGTTTGTCAAGCTATTATAGTTACTCTGTAATAAAAACCAGACAGAACCCACCTCTCTGTTATAACCACGGGTAAAGTCCTGAGAACATAAAAGCAGGCTTTCTGTTTCTAAAGTCTAGAAAACGAAAGAGTCTTGTGATGTATTGGACCGGGGATTTAAATGCGGAACTAAACCAGATTTCAAAAAGTCAGCCTTACTGGTTCCAGCTTTTATTACTTAAAGAAAAAATAATTCCACTTAACAACAGCTGAAGGCAGTAGGCTCGTCCAGATGTTCTACTTATTGCACTCGTTGGTAACAGTACAGCCGAATTAATCAGACCGCTTGATTCATACAGCATTAATATTTGCAAAGCTATTTTATGTTAACATGTCACAAATTTCTTGAAATTTCCTTTGCTTCAGAGAAGGAGAAATTAAATACGAGTACTCCATATGACAAACATTAACCACAATAGAAGCACAAACTTCTGTCACTATCTATTGTATGGGATCCAAAATGGTGACTTGCCTCCTACCACGCTGCTTTGCCAAGTCTGAAGCCTTCCTTCAGCACAAGGAGTCTTCCACTGATGAAAGAGACTTTTCTATGAAAGAAAGACCTTTAGGTCAGAGGAAAGTTTCAAACTTGCTTGAGCAGAGCGGCAAGGAATAAGCCAGTGAGTGCTAAGAAATTAATGTAGTTTAATTAAGAACCTTCATCCTGATACAACAAAGAGTATCCATGCTGGGAATTATTATGGACGGAATTGAAGATAAAGCAGCTACTATTGTTAATACCTTGTAGAGGTCTATGACATAATCTTATTTGGAATACTTTCAGGTCATCTCAAAATGGATATTGTGGTTCTGGAAAAGAGCATATGAGGCAACCAAGACAATTAATGGTTGGGCAGACTCTGAGACTTTTAATTTTAGAAAAAAAGATTTGGAAAAAGGGACATGCTACTAGAGATTCATGAAATTAAGCATAGTGTTGAGAAAGTGGATACAGGGCAATTATTCAGGAGGCCCTCACGGCATGCTGGCAACTGAACCCCGGTGCGGCAAACTTCCTTGTACCAATGTAATCGGCCACAGAGAACCCTTTCTCCCTTTAACATAATAGCCAGGGGCATCCAATATATTCAGGCCAGATGATCAAAAGATATACTTCTTTATTCAATGAGTCATTAAATGGTGGAATTCACTCCCAGAGGATGTAGTTAGGGATGCGCATTTGGAAAAAACTAAACCAAAAATATCCGGCATCTCAAATATATCTGGGATTTTTTCAAGGTACTGAAAAATCCCGGAAATATTCATTATTAAATGGGAAGATCAGGAGCCAATATTTGTAGGCTCCCAGGACTGTTCTCCCCACCACACCATTTTTGTTTGTTTGTTCTTCTTTGTTTCAGTGTCTCCCAGAATTTCTATTGGCTTGCCATGCCGCTTCTGTCTAGTTCAAGTCTGTGAGTTTTAAGGGTGCCTTTTCTTCGCCACAGTTGCTTTGTTACCCACCCACCCCCTCAAAACTTGGAGCTGTTCTGCTGTGATTCTCCTGTTTTACATTATTTATGTTGGGCTTAAACTGTCACAGAGGCACTGGGTTCTTCTGGGCATCTGTACATTGTCATTGGTTCCATTTGGCTTGCAGCCCCTCCTTCAGTTTCCACTGCAGAGATTTGTAAGTTTGATGTTATTCTTGTTGAGCTTGTAATGCCAGAGTAGCACTGGGTTCTGATGGACTTCTGCATGTTGCCATTTGTTCTGTTATGCTTGCAAAATTGCCTCTTTCCACTTTGATTTGATGTGCTGTGATTCTGCAGTAATTCTTGACATGCATCCTGTTAGACTTGCACTTCCACAGTAGCTGTGCCTTCTGGGCTTTTGCATATTGTATTTGGTTCTGCTGGGCTTGGAAAAGTGCCCCCCCTTGAGTTTTCACTGCAGGGATTATTTGGTTTCTCATTACTTTCATTGGGTTTGCACTACCAGAGTGGCACTAGGTTCAGCTGGGCTTCGGCACTTTGCAATTGATTCTGGCCCCCACCCTGCCTGGAGGTTCCATTGTAGAGATTCTCTGGTTTGATTTTGATTCTGTTTGGCTAAGCACATGGGCTTGTGGTTAGACTGGGTTCTAATGTTCTAGCTTCTTTGACCTACTTCTGTGATATTGTTATAACCTGTTCAGTCTTACGGACAATGTTCCCATAAGCCCATCCTTTTCTGTTATCCTGTGTCACCTGGATGTGGCCGAATGAATTTTGTTGTGTCTACAGCTCTATTAGAGCTACTGCTCTATTTATCAGTTGCAGCCTACAATTTTAAAAGCCATATAGTTAAAAGGAAACATGCCTCAATTGTTAATACAGAAAAATTTGTTCTCCAACGGAACAAAAGTCAATATGTAGTACAGAGTTCCCCAACTTTTTTGAGCCTGTGAGCATCTTTGGAATTCTGTTGCAGTATGGTGGGTACAGCCACAAAGTGGCTGCCAAAAAAAGGCACAGCCAGCCACAAAATTACTGTCACAACTTACTTTCACTCACACAATGAATATCCTCATGCTTGTGTCAAAGCAACATTTAAATTGTAAAGCTTGTGTCAAAGCAACATTTTTTTCAAATTCTGCGAATGGTCAATCGGAAGTCTTTCTGGGCTGGAGCTTCACCTGGCCCTGCCCATTTTCTAACAACACTTGGTGGCCACCAAAAAAGGTATTGGCAGGTGACCCAGTGCCCAATGGCATCACATTGCAGACCTCTGATCAAGTATAACCCAGCTGTATAGAACAAATAACTGTGGCAAAGGTGAAATATAACTTGAGATGAACTTTGACAGCAAACCATTATTAGATGATTCAGTTGGAAGCTTCCTTCGCATCTAATCAAGTGTCGAACTTTGATTTCATGTTAAAGTTTGCAGCGTGCCTAATGCCAGCTCCGCATGCATTAAGATGTTTCTTTTGCTGCAGCATGTTTATTCAAATTACCACATTATGAAATGGGAAGAAGCTTAAGTAACCTATGAACTGCCCCTGAGCAGATGTGTTCCTTAGGCAGTGTTCTTTGACATCAGGCATCAGGGCCTGATGCAAACACTGGATTGTTTGTGTTTTTTAATGCTTACTTGAGCTCTGCAGGACTTATTTCTAAATACATATGGCTAATAGCTAAGTATAAAACCCCATTGGTAATTGAAAAAGCATTCTTTGCTTGCTTTTTAGAAATCTACAGTTAAACGTATACAGTGTAACCATTTGCAAATAAGATAACCCTTGCATCATAGTTAGACCACTAGGCCCATGTGCATACAATTACAAAAACAATTGACCATAAAGCTATACAATCTGTGAAATTTCCAAACACCCTTAAGGAACTGCCCAAGACACCGTTATGTTTCATATGTATTTATTATATGTGGCATATGATACACAGACTCTACAAACAGATTGTAGTGGTTGGGGAAGATATGAATGAGATCATCTAACTTTTGACATACCAGATGGACACAGAGTGCAACTAATGTGCTAAAAGACCCTAAATGAAAAGATCAAACATAGAGAAATCAGAATAGGAAATGGTTGCTAACTGTAATAATAAAAATATCTGAAACAGGAAGAGGAATTGTAAATGTTGAGGTTAGTGAGTTATGTGTAAGTTAAATATCCTGAAACAACATGATTAAAAAATCTGTAATTCATATAGCAATGCGCACTATATATTGTTTATTCTCTTGGGAATGAAAACAAAAAAACAAATAAAAAACAAAACAAAAACAAAAACCTAGACTTGATCCAGAGATCTCCTGGCAATTTGATGCAGATATGCATTTTCAACTGGATGTTGAGGCAGACACGCATTCACAGTAGCTAATGATATGTCTTGGATCCACAGTTTCTTGGACTTTGTGGCTTCTACCACCCTTTGTTCCTCGTACCGAGGACTAGCATAGTGGTCCTTGTGTTCTCGGGGAAAGCAATGGCAAACTACCTCACAAAAACGGCTTGCCTATAAAATCACTGCTTGCAGGGGTACCCCAGGATTGGACACGACTGAAGGGGAAACTTTACCTTTACCTTGTGTTCTATGCACAGGCGGTTGCATGCCTCGTTTTGTGTACTTGGAACAGCAATGCATGCAAGACCACACACAATCACATACTGGATCAAGAAACGTAACTTCTTTTGTAACATGCACTTTTGCCAAACTTCAGCACAATCAATGATAGCCATAGATGCACTTTTTTCACAGATAAGGTAAATTTCAATGTCAGTTCTGGTCGTGTGAACTTCAGAGTCTTTGGACATACACGAGCATTTTAAATACACGCAAGGTGAAAGCACATTGGGCATAATCCAGATAACATTTAGGGAAGTTTTAATTCATCCTGAAATGGTCTCATTGATTCTAATGTGGCTTTAAGTATGATTAAGTCCTATTGAAATGCACATGTTAAACTCACAGCTAAGTGCTTTTATTTTATTTATTTTTTATTTATTATTTTACTTTTATACCGCCCCCCCCGGAGGGCTTGTATCCTATTTACCCACCCTGCTTTTTGAGTAGGTATTTTTCTCTTTGCAATTTAAAAGAAAAAACTAATCCAAGTGTTGCAAAAGATGGTAAAAATACAGAATGCCGTAATAACAAACTTAAAGTGCAATCATGTGCAGAGTTATTCCAGTTTAAACCCATTCATTTCAGTGGTAGACTAGAGTAACCCCATAGCATCGCAAAGTTAAATTCTTAATCTGCTTATAGTTCATTGGCTCCAACCCAATAGACGTGTGCTGTGTTGGATCCTTTCCTTATCTGATTGATCTTGCCCAATTCCCCTTCTCACTCAAGCACGCCAAGCAACTTTATCATCTTAGGTAAAGATTGAAAATACCAGAATGCAAACTGAAGGAACTGCCAAGAAAACTGAAATGATACAGTGCAAAGACCCCCACTAGCAATATTTCTTCCTTATACAGAATGAAATCTCATTTAATTGTTCTCACTGGGGGCCTATTTAAATGCCTTTGGATGTTGCTTTGGTGCAAAGGGAAAACTGGCTCTGTAAGCTTCATATCAATGAAAGACACATAAAGCTATTCTATTGGCTTTTGGTGTATAACTGTGATGTGCATAGAAGTACAATGTAGATATAATGGGCATTTCAGAAACCTGGTGGAATGGGGAAAATCAGTGACACATTGTTAGGCCTGGATATAAACTCTATACATAGAACAGGGAGGGGCATAATGGGGGAGATGTTGCTTTATATTTCAAAGATGGCACAGAGTCAAGTAAGGTAAAAAATATTAGGGGAAGAAACTCTTGCATGGATTCACCATGGGTGGTGATACCAAGCTCTAAAGGTTATGAAAAAGTGGGGAGCATAGTATTGGCTCCCTAGCCAAAACCAGGAGGCAGACCTCAATATGGAGAGAGAAATGGGGGTGTTGAATAAAGGGGATAATGTTGTCGTTGTGGGTAACTTCAGCTACCCCTCCATTAACTGAACAAATATATGCTTGAATCATGCCATAGAAACAAGCTTCCTAGACAACATAAATGATTGTGCACTTGATCAGTTGATCCCAAAGCCAACTAGAGGTGTAGCAATTAGAAATTGGTTCTGAGTGGAGCTCAAGACCTGATCTAAATGTTGTTGCTCTGATTGGGAACAGTGACCACAATGCTATGAAGCTCAGCATTTATGTCAACAGAAGTTTGTACTCAAATACCAAAACAATCACTTTTGATTTCAAAAGAGGGAACTTTGCTAAACTGAGGGGACTAGTTGGAAGAAAGTTAAAATGGAGAATTCAGAGAGTCAAGGTTCCTGGAAACTATTTAAAACTAAGCTGATCAAGGCCAAGATTGACTGCATATTTCAAAATAGGAAAGGTACCCTCAAGTCTGAAAGGATATCTGCATGGTTAACATGTGTTAACAACTCAAGTCAATGAAGCTATAAAAAGAAAACAGCTTCTTATAGAAAATTTTGGCAAAACAAATGAAAGTGAACAATAAAATTAGCAAGAAAAAAAACAGATGACCAAAAACATTAAGACAAACAATGTGTTTCTATAAATACATCAGAAGCAGATTAAGAAGCTTGTTTAAGAAGTGATTTGGTAGACACCATACTTTGGGACTTCCAAAAGGTTTTTGTCAAGGGGCTTCACTAAAGACTCCTGAGTAAATTTAGCAATCATGAGATTACAGGATTGATCCTTTCTGGGATTACAAATTGGTTAAATTACAGGAAGCAAGGAGTAAGAATTAATTGACGGTTCTCACAACGAAGGGAAATAAGCAATAGGGTCTCATAAGGATTGAAATTGGGAACAATGCTATTGATTCATAAATGTTTTGGAAATGGAGCTGAGCAGTGTAGCAGCCAAGTTTTCAGACAATACCAAATTATTCAGGATCGTGAAAACCAAGGCATATCAAGAACTACAGGAGAGTCTCGCTCGATTGGGTAAGTGGCAACCTTGGAACAAATGAAGCCATGTGAATGTTTTGCAGTCAAAATAACAAAATATATCATGACACCTTAAAGACTATCACATTCAGGAAAGTGGCTACATCATCAAAGATGAAAAGTAATGAATTCCGGCTTAAAATTTTAGCATTTTTATTTTACAGGTGGGAAACCCAAAAGGACTTGCAGGGGCATCACATTTTCTCCTGTGCCCTCTCCCCCATTATTCCCTGTTTGATATCACAACCTCTAAAGATTCTGGGTAGAAATTATGGGTCATGCCCCAGGCCTGTGTAGGTTTGGGCTGCTACCTGTGTAGATTAGGTGCCACCTGGAGATTTCTTGCTATTACAATGATCTCCAGCCAACTAATTGGCACCCCTGGAGAAAATGGCTTTAGATTCTATGGTATTGCATCCTGCGGATGTCCCTCCTTTCTTTAAACCCCACCCTCCACCCCAAGAATATCCAAGTATTTCCCCATTCAGAGCTGGCAACCCAAGTGTAGGTCCATCAAAATGTTTGAGGGAGGTGGCTGAGGAAGAAGTACCAGCTCTGGCTCCAAGCCCACTCTGAAGCCAAACCCAGGGGTCAAATGTGGGGTCAAATGTCTCTGGGCTGCAGCCATGTAGTCACATGGGGGGGTGGAAAATTGCCCCCACACCCCTCCTCCTTCCCCCTGGGTCCATACACTGACTTAAAGACCTGCTGCAAAAAAAATTGATTAGTTGTGGTGGGGAAGGATGGCTGCCCATATGGGGGCTGGGGACGGACAGAAAACTCAGATTTTGCACTGGGCTTCATTTTTCCTAGATACGCCTCTGGCCAAAGCAAAGTGCTTCATCCAAGGGTCTCTCCCCACTTTCTTCGATCCCCCCTATGCTGCACGCTGCTCTTAACACGCGGCATCCCAGGCGCGTGGCCGGGCGTCCCCACGACCCCGCGCTGGGTGCGGGGTCATCAAAAGGCACCATTAAGAAGAGTGCCTGGGATGCCATGCACTGAGGGTAGCTCTCCTCAAGTAGTGTGGGGCTTAAGGTAAGTGGGGAAAGGCCCCAAGTTGGACCCTGCTGCATGGTGTTCATGGTTCAGGATCTAAAAGCAGTTCAGGATTAAAAGCAGTTCAGGATCTAAAGCAGTTCAGGATCTAAAAGCAGTGTCTGTCAATGGACTTTGTCGCTGAATATCTATACAAACGGACTTCCTTTGCATACATTTGTGTGAATGTGGAAGCAAAAGCAGGTGGAGAATACTGCAGACTGTACAGATTTTTTTCTCTTCTCATAAACCAGCTTTGCTCTTCAACTGACTTATAGGAAATCATAATAGCTTGACAGTGTTTCAGTGTATTGTGGCAAGCCGCTTTGTCTGAAAAATGCTCCTTCATTTGCATTTAGTGGGCAAGTCATATTTTATGCTGATTACATAACTGTGCTCAGTGAATCAGTTGCTTTATCAGCAGGGATGATCTGTTTTTCTTTCAGTCAAATAGCTTCAGAAACCGCAGCGCTTGTTCTTGTGGCTTCGGTTCAAAGGCTCATGAAAGGCCCTCTTTTTACTATCTAGAGCCACATCTTGTTAATAGAGAAATTATGATATTAAAATGCTTTTAACGTTTAATTGTGACGCAACCTGAGCCATTCCATGCTTGAACAGGGGCTGAGAAAAAACGGAGCTTCCAGGAACTTGGCTTTGCACACACGGATGGGATGGCCACAGGCATTCTGCTGAGCCTTCTCTTTCCGCTGCTGGCCCTCAGCCAGCGTGCAGCTGCTTTTCTAGGTGTACAGCTATAGGCCTGGCCATCTATGATAATGGAAGGACCTATTGGTTGATTTCACAGCTGCCAGTTTTTCAGCTGGTTGTTGGCCTTTCATTGCAATTCGAGCCTTACCCAGAAGGCCTAGGAAGTTGTAATGCACAGGTGTCAAACTCGCGGCCCTCCAGATGTTATGGACTACAGTTCCCATCATCCCCTGCCAGCATGATGCTGGCAATGGATGATGGGAACTGTAGTCCATAACATCTGGACGGTCACGAGTTTGACACCTATGTTGTAATGTATCGGCGTAGTATTCGTGCGGATTCCAGCAGGGCTGCCTTCAGAATTATGGGTGGTGCTTGACTCTTCCCCACCATGCAAAGCATCAGGTTTCCCTTAGCGAGCTGATCATCAGATTCACTTGCTGAGAAGATCCTGTTTTGCACATGATTGTGAGTTTTCAATTGAAAAGGCCTCTGGCATTGTGGCAAATCAGCAATGTGGTCTTGAGGAGCCCATGGAAGGCATCCCGCTTGCTAAATGTCAATGGTAGAAAGTGTCCATCGGTAGCTTCAAGAGAGATCTGGGAAGACTGTGCTGGGTCTACTTGCAAGACTTTGTCTGCCAAATATCCAAATACAGGAATAAAACAATGTCCTGCCAAACCATTTTCAGACCTGGAAAGCCTCGAGTGCTGACAATTCATCTCAATGTATCATTTCTCAAATGTGCTGTATGCTTTTATATTATTTTCTTGACTTTTAGAGAAGATTAAGCATCTGTTTTCTTCAGTGGTTGACATTCACCCTGACTGAAGTCAGGTGTCTCTGGTACAATTCTCACATACCTCGCAAGGCACTTTTCTCACACTGCTGGTATACAGATGTGAATAACGGAAGGCTAATTTTAAATCAGTTCATGCTTATTTTCTACTTATATCCATTTTTTTCTATCCAATAGGGATTCAAAGCAGCTTCACTTTAGCATCACAACAACTACCTTCTGAGAGCTAAGTTACATTCTGAGCATATGATGAACCCAAGATCACTTGGCAATCTTCCATCAAGAGCAGGGATTTTCCCAGGTCATGGTCTGACACTCTAACCACTACACGATGTTGGCTCTCATGCTTTATTGAGATTTTGCATCAGTACATCGCCTGGCAGATTATAATTGTTTTAACCTTTCTCAGCTTCCTGGTTTCTGAGTTTCTTTCTTTGTAAGCAAATTTCCCTTGCCATTTCTTGACATATTGCCCTTACCCTGAGTTTCCCACTAACTTCTAGTTAACAAATTTAGCCAGAACAAATCTGACGTTATATTTTTATGAATAATCTCTACTTCCCAGCACTTTCCAAATCTGTTTCTTTCATATGGAGCCCACCAGGAATTAAGTGTGCTTGGAGGGGTTAGCGGAACAGACTAAGGAAGGAAGATAAAAAGAGCTCAATGCGTATGTAACTTGGCCAATAACTATCTCTGCCAGAGGTGGAGCGAAGCATACAAGAACTTCATATTTTGAGGACACAAAAATCAGGAAAAGAAGAGGACTGTTTAAGTGCTTTAGTACACAGTAGCAGTAGGCAAAAGAATCTCCATGCTCTTTTTTATCTTTTGGTGAAAAATCTCGCAGCGAAAAGGGTTTTAAGTTATCAAATGCTAAATTATTCAACACTTTTGGGAATGTTATCTGGGATCCAAAGGCAAATGAGAGGCCTGAAGGTACTGAATGGAATTTAAAAACAAAATTTGAACTGTTACAATTACTTTTACAATTGCCCAGAATATTAAAACTCAGTTTCTTAGGGAAACTGCTCAGAAGAGACAAAAGGCCAAAGCCCTTAAGGCCAAACAACTTTCTTTTGAGCATAGTGCAAGTTTGTAATGGTAAACTCCCATTTTGCAACATAATCTCAAGAGTCAGCAAAGAAAAAAAAGTCTCTCTGACTTGCAGGATTATATATATAAGGTTGCCAACTTTACCTTGGAAAGTTCATGGAGATATGGAGGTGGTGTTTGGAGAAGGTGGGATTTGGAGAGGAGAGGGTGTTCAACAGAGGATATGATGTCACTAGGATTTCAGTTTCTCCTAGACTCTGTAGAGTACTATAGAGTCTGCCTTTGAAAGCTGTCACTACATCCAGAACTGATCTTTGTAATCTGGAGATCAGTTGAAATTCCAGGAGAACTCTGAGAGCTATGGGGATGATAACCCTTGTTGAGCATAACATATCAATCTCCTTCCTGTGTCAATATGTGGGCCCTGCCTGAGATAGTGCGCAATACTTTTCTTTCCCATTACATAGTTTGATATAATCTTTCACTGTTAACAAGTGCTTAAAGATTTATTTTAGAACAAAATGTGAGTCCTGTAATGCCTTAAAGACCAAAACAATTTTCCAGGGTATAATCTTTCAAGAATAAATGTTCACTTAATCAGATACACAGGTTTATTTTAGTTGATTGATATTATAAATGTTTTCCTGCTTCATTTTCACTCCCTGCCGCCAACAGAATTCTCTCCACTGCACACAGGAGGTACGGTGGGTATTTACAGATTCCTAGTCAGTCAACTCAATGTAAGTTTTCCCTGAAGACACAAAATTTGTAAAACCAATGGAATGGGGCAATACTATAAACTTTGGGCAAATCTTCTGACACATTGCACAGCAGTAGATAAATTAGTGGAGAAACAGCATGAAACACTGCCTGAAGGCAAATAAGTACCTTGTTACTACATAGCAGAATTTCCTTCCCATCTCTTGTTAAAGGCTTTCCAGAGTGTTTAGTGCTTTGCAATTACAGTGAGGTTTTGCCCTTTGCACGCAGAAGGCCTCAAATGGGACCACATCCAGAACAAGCAGGAGGAGTCAACTTCCCTGACATGTTAAAGTGCCATCAATCTTCCGTCTTTGTCAAGGGGTTAAGTAGTTTGAAAAATGTGGTGTTGTACAAGTTCCTCCCTAGTTCACCATGGGAAGAAGCCTGGCCTCCTGTTTTCACTTTCGCCTCTCACTTTCCCAATGGACCTAAAATATATGATCATCCCACTATCTTGGCAATGGCAACACTTTCCAAATGCTAAATAAATGACGTTTATGTGAGTGCACTAATTATGACATCCAAATGGAAAAACTGATTCTCAATTGTTGGTATAGAAGACTTTGTTAGGGAACGCAAATTAAAAAAAAGATATACGTGATTTATTTAGAAGACTTCTAGGCCACTTCCAAAGTGCTGTAAACATTCAAAGTACATAATTATATGGATTGTTGAAGGCTTTCACAGCCAGAATCAACTGGCCATGTGGCCATGGTCTAGAAGATTTTGGTCCTAACATTTCACTTGCACTGTGGCTGGCATCTGACACCTCTTACCATGACATGACTCTGAAGATACCAGCCATAATTGTAAGTGAAATATCAGGACCAAAATCTACCAGACTATGGCCAGACAGCCTGGAAAATCTACAACAGCCAGTATATAATTATAAATCATGTAGTAATCTAGCATCTGCTAGACATAAACTAGCAAAACAGAATCATCTTCATCAACTCATGGCACAACAACAAAAAAAAAGGGGGGGGGGAATGATAGCTTGCCTCCAAAAAGATATCTAGATTCTAGATCAGGGGTGACCAACCTATGGTGCTCCAAGTGTTCATGGACTACAATGGGGATCTTTTTTAAATTTGCGTTCCCAAACAAAGTCTTCTATACCAATGAACATAAATTGGCTGCCCCTGTTCTAGATTATCCATTTAGTACAGGGTGACACAGAGGCAGGCAGTGGGAAACCAGCCCTGAATGTCTCTTGCCTTGAAAACTCTATCAGGAGTTGCCAAACTCACCATAAGTCAGATGTAACTTGACGGCGACCCCCCTCTGCAAATAAACCCAGGGTGATTGGTGGATAACAACTGAGACAAATAGGACAAATTGAAGAATTGTTGTTCCCCTATGTTTAGTTTAACTGCTTGTTTGCATTTTTATTTTACTCAGTTTGAACAAAACACAGTGACAAGTCCTTAACCAGTGTCCATTTTCTGCATGTTTAAACTTTACATCTGAAATTGCTAGGAGAAATCCCAGCAGCGTGAACAGGAACAATAGTCTCTTTTCGTAACTTCCAAAAGTGATACAAAACGCCTTTGTTTTATTGGTTGATTTATGAACTTACTCTAATATATTGTTAAGAAGTTTGAATTCTAATAAGATTACATCATCCCTCGGGATTCTGAGAATCCATATGTGCTTTTATTAGTTCAATTCTGTTGCTTCTGCAGCAGGGAGAGAAGCCAGATATGCTGTTCATTTATGGTCAAAAAGACCCACAGCATCCAATTAATGCACATTGTTGCTTAGTGGGTTGAATCAACCAAACAAAGTTTGCAGTTTGTGGCATTTAAATGGGTGTAGCAGCACTTTGTTGTGTTTCATCGTTGGAATGGTGAATCCATTGAAATGATGAAATGCAACAGAGACGAAGCTTTCTTAAAGGTTTAAAAAGGTAAATGTAACCCATTGCTGACCCATGGGGTAATGTCACATCACAGTGTTTACTAGACAGACTCTGTTTGTGAGATGTTTTGCCATTGGCTTTGCCAATCATCTACACTTTACCCCCAGCAAACTGGCTACTCATTTCACTGACCATGGAAGGAAGACTAAGTCAACCTTGAACTGGCTACCTGAATCTGACTTCTGTGGGACTGAATTCAGATAATGAACAGAGCAATACTGCAGCTTACCACTCTGCAATGTTATACCTATTTAAGCATCCATTGTTGCTTAAGGCTTCCTGAACCAGATGGTTCATATTTAGGAAGAAAAACTTCTTCATGGAACTCTTCAGTGTTGTACTAACAGTTCAGGTAGCTAACTGTGTAATTGGAAGTAATACTACCCCTCTCTTAACCCTTGATCTTAATGGATTTAGTTGGATGTGACTCTGTTTAGAATTGCACTGTAAATGAGAACATGAAGATGCCTTTAAATGCATCAGATCCCTGGTCTATCAAAGTCAGTATTGTCTACTGTGGTTGGGAGAAACTTGCCAAAGTATCAGATCCAGATCTTCATATTACCTGTTATTTGATTCGTTTGATGGGAAATGTCGAGGGTTGAACCTAAGACCTTTGGGACTGTGACTTGGTGGAAGAGTCTCTGCTCTCCCAGGTTCAGTTTCCAGCATCTCCAGGTAAAAGGATCAGGTGGTAGGTTCTGTGAGGACCTCCACCTGTGAGGACCTCCACCTGGAGGGCCATTGTCAGCCTTAGTAGACCATGATGACCTTGGTGACCAAAGGTCTGATTCAGTATAAGGAAGTGTCATCTGTGTTCATCTGATTTTTGATATGCAAAGTAGATGATATGCAAAGTAGAGCCAATAGCTAAGAAGATTCTGCAAATCTGTGACCATCATGCTTTTAAAGTGTTTATCTTTCCACTGGGCTAGCAACATGTCACAGAAATGTAAAACTCTGTCTAATAAGTGTAAAATCAGTATTACATATCATGAATTTTATAATGTGTGTAATCTCTGCAAGTTAAGCATTTCTGCACATATCAATTCAAATACAATTTTTCATTTGTTAATTATAACAAAGATAAGGCATGAAAGAAATGTTACTTAGCCCTACCTCTCATTCCCGAGGCTTCAATGACAGTGCTGCTACATATCCAGGCCAATCTTCAGAGCCATGTGGTCTTGAAATGTTTTCTTTTAAATTAAAACACAGATTTTCATGCTTCTAGTAACAAAGTTTAGGTTTGTAGTGCACTTGTACAGAAATCACAGAGGATATACAGCATAGCTGCTGGCTGGTATATAGAATGGGAAGTCTGTTTTAGTTTTACAACCTAGAACTTATGGGGGTGGGTGGGTGGGTTGCACTTTTATTCTGAGACATGATTTATGACTGGATACCTGAGAATGCAGAAAGTAAGCTTTAATTAGATGAGACACTAGGAGACCTCTGATTAAAATGTCCCAGCCTTAATAAAAATAGCAGTTACATGGGTTTCAATTCAGTCTGGGGTCATGCAGGGGAAACCCATCCTCCTCATCATTGGGGATATGCTTGGAAGAGGGGTCCCAAAGGGGGTCCTTGGAAGGAAAATTCATATGCACTCATACCTTCTGATTTAAAAAAAATGTCTAAGGCAAGTGAAGGGATGGATTATTTCCTCAATAATTATGTGCCCCCAAACCTAATGATAGATCTGCATGTATGTCAACTAGTTAGTCTCAGATTGACCAGTTATCACCCACTGGTAAATGTGTGCTTGACTAACCAGATGTGTCTAAAACAATTACTATGATAATATGGTATTCACTAGTTGGGCTCATTGTCCTTCAAACATCTTCAAATTGTCCTTCAAATGTCTAACTGGGTAGTTTGCTCCATGTTTGAAGCTATTGGGAAGTCAATTGCCCTGCCTCACTTCCTCACACCTTTGTGGGAGGTATTTATGGACCTCCCAGCTTTTCCCCCAGTCTTTCCCAAATCTGCTTTGGTGTGAAGGTTTGGGAAAAAGATCACCAAAGGCTAAATGGCTAGATGGCTACTGTACGGTGGGCACAGTTTGGATATTCCTGGCTCATCCTGCAGGTCAGCTATTTTCCCTGCACTTCTTCCTACCATCATTAGTTTTTTTAACCAGCAATTGAATATCATTATATTGTTATAAGATTATTACAATCCATACATCAGATTTTTCTGAATTCTCAGTTTTCACTTGTTAAAAAAATCTCTAGATTGTGGAGACGTATAAAAAAATTAAAAAAAGACGGGATGGTAGTAGTAGTGGAGACTGCTGCCAGGGGACTTCAGCAGGGAAAATCTGCTGTGTGGAAACTCTGTAGCCACTGCATTATATTGATATCCACAGCAGTAGGAGGGAAACCACAAAAGCTGTCACTGTGTGGGAAACATCTAGGAAAGCATAAAAAAACGATGTTGCCAGAAATGTGAACAATGCAGTAAATATTCCACTTCATTTTGTAATGTCTGGCTTCATCTTTTGATACCCATAGCTGAACCTAATACAATTTCTCATTCTTGCTCTCGAACCATTACCATAAGATCCCATTGCAGCTGTGATAGGGTTATTATTTAAATTCATTGGCAAGGGTTGATTGTCCCCTCCTCCTCCCATGGACACAACCCATTTTTCCACTGCTGATAAGGGCCCTTTAACCACCAAAAAGGTTATGCTGGGGATCAAGGCACCTGCCTGGATAATAACCATATGAAATGGGGGCTGTGATAAGGAGGGTAAATAGGTAAATGAAAAGGCTAGCTGGATTCAACCAACAAGAATGTATGTCATGAAAAATTCATTAAGATGATGTGACTACAGTCAAGGGTGTGGCATGGGTTCACCTGGGAGTTCGGGATGTTAAAAAGCACATTCCTATTTGCTGTGTACACAATGACTAATTACAAGCTTCTGCGTCTGAATGCCCTGGACCCAAATTCTTTTATGTTGAAACGAGAAAATGTTTACTTACATGCAGTTTTTATTTTGCTTCCAGTACTTACATCAGTGCACACATTCTTGTTCATTTTCAGCATCATGTACAAGGAACAAGCAGACAGCATGCCAAACAAAACCGCCTTACCTTGGGTGACGTGTCGTTGGCTTTGTGAGTCAGAAGACTGCTCCACTTCCGCAGCCCCTTCAAAGGCAGTTGAGCGAATCAAGCGAATGAATCAAGCGAATGAACTAACTCCAAGACGGTTTCACTGGAAGTGCAGCTGTTCCCCCATTGCACCAGTGAGACATGAGCATTTGAACAACACAGCATGAAAGGAAACCTTATTTACTAAGGATGTCCATCAAATCCCCCAATGCTACCACACTGTTTCTGGCTCCATTTTAAATGCTACCTAATTCTTCGATAGGCAGGATAGAGATCTGTCCAACAATTGTTACATCCTGAGCAAGAAGGCAATTACATTGCCAAGATGAAGAAAGAAAGAAATCCACCGTGTATGGCTTATGGAGTAAAGAAATGGTCCAACACACTTGTCTGATTTTTCTTTTTGCTCAGGGGACTGCCGCAATATTGCTTGCGATTCTTTTTCTTTCTTTCTTTCTTTCTTTTGTTCCAGTTGGTTATTGTAATAGTAATTGCTCATCAGAGGATAATAAACTGTATCTTGTTTGTCTCATAAATGGCTAGGGTTGTTTGTCATTCCTCTAGGGAGCGTGTTGAAAGCATGGTGGGTTTCTTAGTGGCGTCATTGTTCTGGGAATACTCCTGCAAATGGGCTCCAGATGCCCAATTTTTTTTCCTTGATACATCTCTTTCTGTAAGGTGAAACAATCTTTTTGCACTAGGCTTGGAGGAAGGGGGAAAATTGATCAGTTTCCCCTTGCCCCTGTGGCAACCAATTCTTGACCATCTGTCTCAATATAGTATCTGTGTCAGTATAGTATCTCTGTGTTGGCCTGCAGTAGAAGAGCAAGATTCAGTCCACACCAACAAGGTTTCCAGGGTATAAACTTTCAAGTCAAAGCTGCTATTGTCAAATATGAAGCAATCTGATGAAGGTAGCTAATGAAGGAAGCTTTGATCCTCGAAAGCTTATAATCTGGAAATGTTCTTGGTTTTAAAGTACCACGGGACTGCAATCTGTCTCAATATAGATACATCACTTATGGCATTACTGAACAACTGAATGCAAAGAAACAAATGGTGTAGAGGGAAACAAATTCTTTAACAATGTTTATAACCCCAGTGCATTTAGTGTACAGCTTTGTCAGGGAAAATCTAATATATGAGAAAATAACACAAAAATAATAATATAAACATATGTGATACATGATTAAACATTTTTTAAAAATTATATAGAAAAATTATAGGCAGGACAATTTATAGAGATGTACAGAGTGTACTATCTAATTACATTTGAATATTGAGAAAATTAAACAACAATAGATAATATGTACTATATGTTTACAAAGAAATTAATATTAAATTAATATAATACATAATACATTATGTATTACTTTATAGCCTAGATACCAATAAAGGCTTTGGATTGGATTGGATTGAATTAATATTAATTAGTACTGACCTTTCAGGTTCTTTTTAGTAACTCCCCATGAATGTATTAATGCAAAAGTGAGCTGTTACAGCTGGTACTGGCTCTTATCTACAGAAGCATCTGCCAAGAAATGATCTCATTTAACCCCTTAGGGTACAAGTTTTTAATCTCAGAATCCACTCAGTTTCTTTCCTTAACAGAATTCTGTTCTCCTTTGTATCTGATTTATATATGACCCAAAAGAAGAAATCTATGGGTTTGTACTTATAATGTAAGAAATGGTCCACTAGAGGAGCCCCATTTTTTTGTTTGTTACATTACTCTTATGTTCAGAGAGTATTAATTTTAGAGGTCTACTTGTCTTGCTTAAGCATTTTGGATTGATGCGGATTGGCTTCCTCACTTTCATTGATGACAGCAGAGAAACTTTTCCAGAGACTAACGAAACAGAGGTTCCTTCAGAACAATATTTTTATTCCTTTTTTTTTGCAAATGTTGCCAATTTTATTGAATAGTGCACCAAATAAAGTAATGGAAAGCATGTTTTCTTCACTCTGGTATTATACAGAGTAATGACAGTAACTAAGAAAGTACAATTTGGTATGGTTCTTCTTTACCAGAGTAAGCAAATTGCAGTGGAAAAGGGAGTGGAATCAGCAATGTGATGTGGTGGCCAAGAAAGCCAATGTGATTCTGGGCCGTATCAATAGGAGTATAATGTAATTGTACCCTTCTATTCTGCATTGGTTACACCTCACCTGGAATATTGTGTACAGTTCTGGGCACCACCATTCAAGAAGGATATTGACAAGCTGGAACGGATTCAGAGGAGAGCAACCAAAATGGTAAAAGGTCTGGAATTCATGCCATACGAGGAAAGACTTAGGGAGCTGGGTATGTTTAGTTTGGTGAAGAGAAAGTTAAGAGGTGCCATGATAGCTGTGTTTAGATATTTGAAGAGATGTCATGTTGAGCCCATTACTGATTTCAAGCACCAGTTCAGAACATTCACAGCACTGTGTCTGATTTCCAGCTATTTTCTAGTTGGGAACCAAGTACATAACAACGTTGTGTCAGTTATGAAAGGGCCACATTTGTAATTGTTCCCTCCCCTTAAATACACAGGATTGGCAAGCGATAAGGTTTTCTCCAAGGAATAAGGTTTGTGAGATACAAACAAGAAATACATACCATGATTATATTTGAGAGGAGAATTATTTTGTTGGTCACAAACTGGCACCATAATTAATTAGCTATTTACTCACCCGTTGATGAATAATTGACAATGCATCTTTCATTAATCATATTATCTATAATTGATTTTAGGAAATTTTAAAATGAAAACCCATTTTACTAACAGAATTCAGGATTCTTCCCATAAACTAACTTTTCTATTTCCGGTTTTATGTAATTAATTCAAATTTGTACCTATTTAAGCACTTTATTTATTAAATATGAGGAGACATTTGACAAAATACAAGAGGGAGAGTAAAACAAACTTCTTCTATCAGCCTGTCTGATTCATTGTCACCTGTCCCTCTTTCCCCAGTCAGGCATCATTTCAATTAATTTGCAATTAATTTGAAGATATTGCCTTTAAACACTGGGAACTTGTTCAAGCCTCCTCTGCTAGGGGAAGACCACTTGGGCTTCTAGCCAGCCTTGGCACAATCAGGTTGGTTTCAGAATCAGGTCCCTACCGCCTGATCCCGAAAGCCTTGAAATAGCAGCAGCGTCTGTCATGACTAGTTGAGCCTTCAGTACATGACATTATACAATTCCGACCACTATTTTCACTGCCTTAATTCTTCCATCTGCTGTACTGGAATAATTATATCAAATCAGTTTATTCTCATGTCACTTGGGAGTGTTGCTGACAAGAAGCCGAGCCCCAAAGGGGAAGCAATCTTTCCAACAGAGGAAGGAAACCTTTGGCTACTGGCTTACCTAGCTCTGAAGGGGAATTCAATAAATTTTTGGTGCGCCATGAGTTGAAAATATTAATTCAAAATGGCTGACTCCAGTTGCACGGCAGCTGCTGGACAAAACAAGAAGAGAAAACTTTACCTACTAAGTGCTTTTTTAAAAAAAAGAAAGCCCTGAGAGAGGTGACAGGACTGTTGAGTACTGTCACAAAGAAAGCCTTGAAGTGTTTTGTTGGCATCTGCTTAGCAACAGTATGCTAGACTTGGGAAACCTTCAGTCTGATTGAGCAGGACTTTTTAAAATGTGTGTGATGGTTTCCACATTACACTGTATAACAAGATCTAAATTCTGATCCAGCTATGAATAAAGAGTAACCTTTGCCTCAACTTTAAGTTCAGTGGTACATGTCAACATGATTCTGGTGGTGTTAATATATTAATGGGTTTCCAGGTGCTCCACAGCAAAATGTTATTAGAGGCGCTTAAGGTAATTGGGAAAGCTGGAACATTCCAGAGTATTCACTGGTTCTAGTGTTTTGTCCGGACAATATTTTTTTTAAAAGGCACTGGAGCTGGGTCACAGACAACAATACATTTCTTTAGCAATTTGAAAGGTATCCTGAGAGAAATAGCCCAATAAATTGAAAACAGATGGACAGAGATGTATGCTTGGCCACAGAGAGCTCTGTGGAGCATAGCACGGTGAAGTCAGGTGTCTGACACTCTCTGACATTTTTTGTCTCAATAGAAAAGGGGAGAACACCTGGAAAGGCTCAGTGATTGGTGGCAGTGGTGAGTGGACATGTTTATAGTTATGACACAATTTTATTTGGTTTTTTAATATGTTCCAAATTAATAAGTTTTGCCTTTGCAAAAAGTGATTTTCATAACAACAAAACATGCATCATATTATATTCGATAAATAGCACTAGGGGTATATATCATTTTGTGTATCACTTCAAGGTCCAGTTGTAGATCGCAGAACATTATGATGCACACCACTGCCATTAGTAGACTCTTTAGGCCTTGTTCTAGTTTGGGAAATAAATAAATATGATAGCAACCTTGATCTGTGATCCTCTACTTAGAGGTCAGTGTTTTATTTTTTCCATTCATAGGATTGTACAGAATGGTTCTCACCTCTACTACTAAGTGAAGAACTGTCCACTGGAGGAAACTTCCTGTCTTCCTCTAAAAGAAGAGTCCTCACTTAGATGAAGGAACCAATGCATTTAGTAAGCTTTTTCAATCATTCTCATCTTTTTACTACAGCCCCCATTCAACACAGCTTTTGAATTTGAAGAAGAAGAGTTGTATTTACATCCAACCTTTCATGTAAGGAGACTCAAAGAGGCTTACAAATTCCTTTCCCTCCCTCCCTCACAACAAACACCCTGTGATGTGGGTGGGATTGAGAGAGCTCTGAAGAACTGTGACTAGCCCAAGGTCACCCAGCTGGCATGTGTTGGAGTACACAAGCTAATCTAGTTCACCAGATAAGCTTCCACAGCTCAAGTGACAGAGCAGGGAATCAAACCCGGTTCTCCAGATTAGAGTGCACCTGCTCTTAACCACTACACCACACTAGCTCTCATTTGCATTTCCTATGATCTTTGCCCACACCTTCTTTTGGTGGTCAAAGGGATCCCCACTTTCCTTTTTCAGTAACAGAAAAACTGGTTGGATCCACCACACTGGATCCAATCCTTTGTATTGGACCAAATTAATTTAAATAATGAGACCTTGTTTCCAAATCTTTCACCCTTAGGAAACACCTTCAGTGAACTTGGCTATTGACATATGTGAATCCATGCATGTTGTGTTGGATTCTGGGAAGTATTTTAAGGTGCACAGATCATGCAAGGATGTATGAATTTCATATAGATAGCATAGATAGCATTGCCAATTGTGTGTGTTTCATCCCAACTTTCTCTTTCTGCCCAACTGTAAGCTGTTTTCATGTTTCTTCTGAGGAAGTAATCTGAATATTACTTCTGCATTAAAAATACATATATTGCATAGAAGAAGTACATTTGTGCATATATGGAATTAGTTTCTGGAGTGCTGTGATGAAAACTCAGCATTGGCAACCACCGTAGACATCAACAAGTGTAATACTTGTGTGGCCCATTCCTTCATCCTGCTTTCCTTCTTTTGTTTCTTTTCCTTTTTATTCCCCCTCCCACCCCTCAGAAATGCTGGATGATGATAGTTGCATGCTCTCCAAGTCTTGACTGACCTTCATGGATTCAAAACAATCCCAGGGTTTCCCATGGGTTGCCCTCTGCTTCATCAATCAAAATTATGAAGCCACAATCTCTTAGCTCAAGGAGAAGACCCCAGGAAAACTCTCACCTTTTCTGAAAAGTCTGCATGCCTGATGAGGACTTAGCTCAGATTTTGAGACATTCCCTTATTCCAGGGAATTATTGTCTCCGAAGTGCAAGCTGTTTGGAAATTAAACAACTGCGATCCATCAGCAATATTTTGCAAGACACATAGACAACCACCCACCTATTAAGGCTCATTCTCCATCTGATCTGTCTCTGAAGTTGGTCATGTCTCAGTGTGCTGTTTCTTTTCCTAGACAGATTACTGACATGTTACATTTCAGCCCAATGGGGATTTCCAGTTTGCCTTGGGCCTTACAGACCACCATATAAACCAATGGGAAGACTACATACCTCTGCCTACAGTGAATGTCCAGTAGGAATGCCAGGATTTCTACCCACACAGGAATCTTTTAACTGTCATCTTTTTATGGCTTTAATTTTTCCTACTCCCACACCTATTGTAATGTTCGGGAATCAGTTGTACATTCCAGCAGATGGAGCCAGGGTGAGGGTGAAAAACCACTGCTGCCCAAGTTGGAACCAAGACTGGCTCTCCAACTCTGCCACAGCAGGCAAAAATCAACAGCTGCTGCTAAGGTGACCCACTAAGTGAGAACAGCTGTAAATCTTAAAGCTGAAAGGCAATTCTTTTGGTGTTTCTCTGTGTAATACCCCATCAGGAAATAGGTTTATTTATACTTGTCTTGTATTTTGTGACTCTGAATGAAAAATATCCTACAAGGAATCTATTTGCAGTCTTTGACAGAGAAAGCAAGAAAGACCACAGAACTATTTTTAATCATGTCAATAAGATATACTGGTTACATTGACTTATTTTTCTGTTTAAGAAAACAGCATACTGTATCCATGGCAACACAGATTCACAAGGAAGAATATGAGAAAAAAATTCAGAACACCTTAGTGGTCCTCTCTCACCTTCTGGGAAATGTGTGAAACAAAACTCAAATACATTTTAAAAAAAAACATTGCCCCCCCCCCCCCGCACACACACACCTTCACCCCATTTCTCTTTCCCTGATTTTGTTATAATTTCATTTACTTGTAAATATTTCAGAGCTGGGGGCAGCGGTGGAATCCAAAAATTTTAATAACAGGTTCCGATGGTGGTGGGATTCAAACAGTGGCGCCGCCGCACACGCATCTCCAGTCCCTATTGGGCAGGGAGGTTGCTTTAGTAACCCCTTCTTGGCACTCAGAAAAAATTAGTAACCACTTCTAGAGAAGTGGTGAAAACTGGTTGGATCCCACTTCTGGCTGGGGAGTAGAGCTTGGAGAGGATGGGTTTTTGGGAGCAGCTTCAGCAGGGTGTAATACCATAGAGATCAACTTCTAAAGCAGACATGTTCTCCAGGGTAACAGAACTCTGTTAGCTGAAGACCAATAATAATTCTGGGAACTCTCCAGCTACTACCTAATGGTTGGCAAGCCTAATGAAAGACAGTGGGGTGGATCAAGTCATTCCGCTCAGCAAAGTTTGAAGCACCTTTCCACCAATTGGCTAACTCCTTAGGTTGGAGGAATGCTTCAAACTTAGAGGAGCAGAGCAGACCCCTATGCTTTGGTAATTCTTTTCAGGAATTAGAATCTTCTCTTTTTTACATCAGAATGTATTGTTCTGGGGCACCTGGGTTATGATTTTTTTAAAAAAAATTAATATTATTTTGAATAAAAACTGGAAAAGAAGGTGAAAAGGAAATTTGCTAACCTCCTTTGAGCTTTATGGAATGAAAAAGTCATAAGAATGAATACATTCTGTTTCTGTAAAATCATATCCCATGGTGAATTTTTCCTTTCTCCTAAACTTTATATCCCAGCAAATTTATCACTCTTAGAGTATGATGCACTTTTCCCTGAGAGTCAGGTATCTGCCATTCCACTGATTTAAACAGTAGGTAAACGGATGCTGAAATTTCTGGTTGATACCTTCTGCAGTGTGGTTTTTCCATTCCCAAGTCATCAATGTTTCTGCATTACTATACTAATAGATTGCAGTGATATATGTCTTGTTGGTCACAGGGTCACAGAATAAATTCAGATTAATCAACTATCCTTAATATAACATCATATACAAACGTATCATTGAAGCAACCCCCTCCCACCAAAATCAAACTTAAAATATTTAAACAATGTTCAAATATTCCAATATTATTCATTTTCAGAAGTTAGTTCTGTCCAAAAAATACTGCCCAAAGTGTTTTAACTCATATCACTGAAATATGCCAGCAAACCAGCTGGTCAGCTCCCTGAGTACTTTCCGTTCCCTGTTTCAGGGCAGTGCTGACAATATTACCTTGTTCAACCAAAATGCAGGTAGCTAGATAATTCTACTTATATTTGCTTAGCTTTTTTTGGTATTCCCTGATATTATTCAACCCTGATATGTTTGCTATTCCCTGATATTGTTTGCTATTCTCTAATATTGTTCAATCCTGATATTGTTCAGTCTCTTTCTCTATAGTTTTATGTCGTTTACATGATTCCTGTTTTAACTCAAAAGCTGAGTTTTCATCCTTTGTAATAGCAAATTTCTTAGCAATATGGAGGAATATTTGACATGTCATGAATAAACCTTTATGAATAGTGAACTGAGCCTGTATTTTTATCAAAATCCACCTGTCATAATAATGATGGCAGTGATAAATAATAAACAAACAAGTCATTCCTTACCTTACAAAAACAAACCCACATATGGAACTGTAGTTTGGGACCTGTACTTTGGTATTTCATAGACCTTATCAGTATAGATAATCTGGGTAATTTCCTGCCCATCCTACCCATTCTGCCTTCAGCCACCCTAGAAGATTCTACAGAAAAGTATAAAAGAAGTGATTTTGACAAGCAGTTTAGATCTGTTTTTAGAGCAGGCTATTTGCAAGGATTGTAAAATCACTAGTTGATAGCTCTTGGTAAAGAACTATCATCTATCCTGGATATCAGTAAGTGTTAATAGCCATAATACCATGTATGGCACTACTGAATGCAATCAACGTGTTATTCCTGCCAAAAAGTTAGCAATAAAGTATAAAGTATATACTTTATCACATGTGTCATGCATCCTTCTACTCTTGACACATATAACTGGAATAATTCAGAAAATTCTTATCAACTATTATTTTATTTCATTTATAGTCCATGTTTTGGGCAAGGATATACTCAAGGAAGATTAAAAATTAAAATATACTGTTCACTGGGTGACTTGGTATTGGCAGTATGTTTTCATTAATAGAAGGGTGAACCTTAGCTATTCTTCTATCCAGTTGCAACCCCCAATTTTCCTCTTATGCTGTAATTTAGCATCCCACCTCCCCCACAGCATTTCAGGGAATATTTTAAGTTGCATGAGAAAGAAGGAAGTGAGGTAGGCCTGTTCTGACTGAAATGCCTTTTGTTGGTGGAGATTTGCCACAGGATCTAAATCACGATCTCTCAGTCCAGGTCTAAAGATAAAATAAGTATGTATGCTACTTGGGGCTCTGTAGAATGGGATAAAATACTACTACTACTACTACTACTACTACTACTACTACTACTACTACTACTACTACTTAGAAGGCTACTTTATTTGTCCACACAACTCTGTTTCACATCAGCTTTGGTTTCCTATTTCAGTGTCTCTTTGGAACTGTTTGTGACAGCTGGGAATGGTAAATGCTGTCAATGCAAGATGTGCCATATCTCTACCTTACGGTGCCTGCACAATATAACAGGATAGTGTCATTCTGTTGGCACAGCATTTCTTGTTTGCAACAGTTTTGTTAGTGCTTTGGCTTAAGGGAATGGGCTGATATAATACACTGACCCAGTAGGCACCCACATGCTCATACATAAATTGACAGCAATGTGAATTAAATTGTGGTAGATCTGGGTGGAATAACCTTGAGGAAAGGATCAATTGTGAGTCTTAGGGCGATTCCACACATGAGTAAAATAGGTTCGACCCAGTTCCCTGAGAAGGGTACTGACCTAGGTCGAAGCCATTGTTGTCCCCCACTTCAACCAGCTTGATCCCAGCTCGGAGTGTGGGATCATCCAGTGCCTCTTTGCCACTCTGTTCCGATTGACTACTGTTCTATGGCGGGAAACGCTCCCGCCTCTTGTCAGAAATTTGGCATGCTTTTCGCCACGGCAGATCTCCAGCTCTACGCATGCCCGAAACACTCAGCTGTGATTGGCTGAATGGGGGACTCCTGGCGCCAGAGATTCCGCACTTTACTGGAATCGAGCTGAGTTCGAGAGTGGTTCCCCAAAAAAGTAGAGATTCCCAACTGGAGTCGGAAATTTGACCATTACATGGGGCGAAGCTAGGACTAAACCACGTTGATCCCAGTGGTTGTGCAGAGCACTTAGGTTGAACGCAGCTCGAACTTAGGTCAATAACACACGTGCGGAATCGACCTTAGAGATCACAGACCAATATAAGTTCAAAAAGTCTTTCAAATTACTCTGGCCCGACTCATGTTGATTTTTGAACCCAATCTATGTTGGGCCATTGCCACAATCCCAATTCATGTGGCTTTCATCATGAAATATTTGTTGTAGTAGGTCATAAATGATATTGTGAGTCTATGACTAAAATATGTACATGTACATTAATCATATGTATTTCAGCTCTGCTAAAAGAGGATAAATAGTAAAAACAGGTATGATTTGTAACATAAGAACATTGTATGTGGCACTTCCCTATTATAAGATAATAACTTATTGGATTGATCCAAACTGTTGTGATTTTAATTGCTACTTTTTAGTTGTTGAATTTTCCACAAATGCCCCAAATTTCAGGATTACAATGTTCATATAAACCTTGAGATTAACAGTCAACATTATTGAGAAAATTGAATTCTGCCAAGCATAGCAAAGGCAGAAGCTGAACCGTATTTGGCATAATAAACCATAAAATATGAACAGTTTTCAAATACTTTGTTCTCTTAAACTGTGGGAAAAGGGCTACAAATGACCTCGAGGTTAATATTCCAAGTACTTTTTGACAAAACTATTTGAGCAAGAGAAAGCTCTGCTTCAGCTATCACTGAATAGGGTTCAAATGTAGGCATCCGAGGTGAACCTTATTTATAGCCAGACAATGAAGGAATTCAGTAAAGTGGGCTTGGGCAACTCAGCAGCAATTTTATTTGGAAGAGCTGAATAAAGTTATTGTGTAAATATGTGAGAAACCCAGGATTTTTTTCGTTTGAATTTTTCGTTTGAATTTGAATTTTAGTAAGTGGTAGATGCTGAGCAAATTATATCTGTGCAAAGTGCTGTCAAGTCACAGCAGATATATGGCAGCCCCAGACACATGGCAACCCCAGCAAGGGACTTTCAATGCAAGTGAGAAGCAGAGGTGGTTTGCCATTGACTTCCTCTGCAGCGTCTTCCTTGGTGGTCTCCCTTCCAAGTACTGACCCTGCTTAACTTCTGAGATTGGTCTGTGCCATGCCAGCTTCCCTCTTGCTGAGCATATTATTCGAAACAAAATAACTCAGCTTGCAACATCCATGGTTATTAGTCTTGGCTATGAGTGGTTCATAGACCAATTTATCTGATACCAGGGAACATATATCTCAAGGATGCTCTCTCGCCAGCATGGTGTAGTGGTTAGGAGCAGGTGAACTCTAATCTGGAGATTTTATTATTTTATTATTCCCAGATTTGTTGTTAGCTGCTGTGAGCCCATCTTAAGGGGGTAGGTGGGCAATAACTCTAATACATAAGTGACTAAAGATTTTTTTGTTATATGAATTTTTAAAATGTTTTTTTTAAGCAGTCAAGAAAGGGTGGACTGTTTTTTTCTTCTACCTTCCCTAATTCTGGGGGATTTTTTCTTTGATCAAGTTTTTATATATTCTAAAAAAAATTAAAATAACTATTTCATAGAACTTCCTAATCATATTTTGGTTTTTAGTACACTTAAATCTGATGGCTGTCATCATAAAGCATTAAAAGTTGAAGGGTGTGAATTATGTTTGGGTACAATTCATTTAATTCCACATTAGTCATCATGCTGAGTATAAAGATTACAAATTGGTGGGCTAACATACTATCATTAGCCATTTCTTTTGGAATCTATGATTACCACCACACTGATCAAAGCCATAGAGGAATGTGATTGCGAAGAGACTTTGCTTGTTGTTTTGCCAAAGGATCTGTAAATCTCCTTTGTGTTGTGTTAACAAAAAAGTATTAATAGTACACTGATCCTTTATCCGAATGTGTTAAGCTTTTCCATGAGATGGGCCCACCTCCAGTGAAAGAGAGGGATTATTTGAATAACCAGAATATACATTGGGATGGTTCTTGATGAAAACAAGGAGTTTTTATAGAAGATGGGGACATGGGGGATTGGATAAATAAGGCTGTAGTGTTCTAGGACAAGCTTAGTGCTAAGTCCTATGTCATAAAACCCACTGGAACATTGAAGCAGTGATGCTTTTATTAAACCACAGGATAAGCAATATTTACTTCCAAAGAATCCTATTCATTCCAGCAATTATTCATGCCTTATAAGGTGGCATTTCACATTATCAGACACACTGGACTGCCACCGATGTAGTCAGATTTACCTCTTGTCCAGATGTCTATACACCCATTCCATATCATTGATTACCATTGGTCAAAGCAGGGGCAATGCTCAACATGTTGTAGTCAAGGCACAGGGTACCTTTTGCTACATGTTAGAGTGTCACTGTGAATTTCTCACAACTGGAGCTTCATCCATAGTTGTAGAATACAAGCTAGAGAAAGATATGTTCAAGCCAGATGGAACAGTGATAGTTTTGGCTGAACAACAGAAGTATACAGTGTTTCTGAGTAGTAATATGTTGCAAAAGAATGCAATATCCACTGTTTTCTAGCCACTGGTTGTAGGGTTACTTTAAAAAAGATATCCTAGGCTGATTATTCCATCAAGTTGGTTTCAATTGCCACCTGCCAGAAAGCTGTTCAAAAATGAATGTGCTTTTCTGCAAAAACAATGATGAATCAAAGATAACTTTTGTTCAGAGAGCCATATATCCCATAATAGGGAATGAAGTACTATAGACTCTTAGATTTACTCCACTGAAAGTAATCCTGAGTAGGTTCAGATTGGATTGACAAAGGAAGGAAAACACACAAATTGGTCTGAAACCAAGCCACCAAAGGTGTGTGTGAGAGAGAGAGCCAAAAGTTTTCTTCCTCTCCCCCATTAAGTTCTTTAACTAAAACTGTGCGGAAAGGAAAGGTTCCTTGTGGCACAGCAACAATGTGCATATTTTGCATAGTCAGTGTCAATGTTCCAGTGCATGTAGCCATCTGGTGCAAGTTTACTTGGGATTATGATCTAAGTCAATTAGAAAACAGAATGAGGATCCTCAGGTCCTAAGCTGAAGTATTATGAGTTATTCCTGTTGACTTCAGTGGGACACTCCCACCAGAAAGCATGTTTATAAGTCACTTAGGTGCTTTTTAAAATGTTGCTATGTCTCATGCATCATGCATACATCTCTCCCATGTTTATCCATCTGTGACTGCATTCAAGAAGATGGAGAAATGAGAGGAGGAAAATGGAAAGAGACCCATGGTTTTCTCGCCCTTGGGGCTTGTGAGCTATAGGTAAAAGTGCAGAGGAGAAGGATCCATGGCAGAGAAGCTGATTAGAAGGTCTGGTTTAGATCGCTGTGTAAGCAGGAAATGATGAATCTTGGCAAAGGACCAAGAGCCAAAACAAAGCAGCAAGGAAAGCTGATGCTAATTCTTTGTAAAGACAGGGGAGGAGAAAGAAAGCAGCTGGAAAAAGCTGGAGAAAATGGACCTGTAAGAGGAAGTTGAGGACATATTTCAGTTCACGAAAGTCTGAGAAATTGTTGGTGCCTCTTCTAAAAAGTACTTATTTGTGAGTCGCTATTATATGAAGAAAAAGTTGAGGTGCGAGAAAAAGTGGACTGATTTAAGGAACTAAAAAGGGAATCCCCCCCTGAAGAAAAATAAGTGACTCCCTGCATATAGACAAACCTGCTCACTGATCAACTGCTCCCTTGCTGTGAAATGGAAGCAGTATTAACAAAATCATAAAGGGTATCTTTGTAAGTTTTTTACTCGTTACTGGAATTAGAAATATAAATTGTCCACAAATAATGCAAACGGTTAGGCTGCATTTTGAATGATTACACATTACTATATCTCTATTATACATTGGCTTACTGGGTTTCCACCAACTATATGCCATTTTTCCCTACAGGGAAGATAAAGTCTTGAAGAGCACTTTCACACATGCACTTTCAATTCACTTTCAATTCACTTTGCAGCTGGATTTTTACTGTGTGAAATAGCAAAATCCACTTGCAAATGATTGTGAAAGTGAATTGAAAGAGAATTATTCTGCATGTGCAAAAGTGCCCGAATGGGTCTTTGATCAAGCTCTATACCATAGCACATTGCATATTTCCCTGACCTCTTCCTTTCAGATGTTTGATCAAAATACTATCTGTGGTAACAGATTATTTAATTGTTATCAGTGATATGTCACCAATACAGTACTTTTGTATTTATATTCCACTGGAAATTAGAAACATTGCTCCTGAAGGAATTGGTACCAATGATTATATTAATTGCTTGGACATATTTACATCATTCTCAAAGAACTTGCTCTCTATGAACTTGGGAAGCAAACTTGATTGACCCCAAGGATTTGTTCCTAAGAGCAGGTGCATCAAGAAGCACATGTGTGAATTAGCCCAGAGCAGCAAGACACTAGGTACTGTGGGCCAACTAAAAGGACCCTAAAGATGCTTTGGTTTTGCACAGATAACAGCTGGTTCAGAATTTGAACACTCATTTAGCAACAAATCTCACAGGAATGGTAACACAGGCTTTCTCAAACAGTGGATCTGACATTTGTATTAGAATACTGGGCTTTGGATTGCTTCTTATTAGCCTTTAAGAAAAAAGGAAACAATTTATTTTTGAACTAAGTTATTCTGATATATTTGAAAGCTCAGGCCACAATAGCCACAGACAAGGCCTAGACTAAGATATTGAGGGCCCCATTGAGGGTAAAACCATAGATCTTTGGGGAGATATAGAGTGACACATCAACATAATGACATCACTTCCAGAATCATACCAGAAATGATGTTACAGAGTTGGAACAACTTCTATTTGCATGGCCCCACCCCCATAAACCTCACTTGGGTTGCCAGTTCTGATTTCATTGGCAGGAGGAATTACACCTAGAAATGTCATGGTGTCCACAGTAGGAACTTTGTAACATGTCAGTTTCAAATCAGATTTCAAGTGTAAAATGTGCAATATCAGTCTTTGTAGCTGGTATGCAGAAGGAATTGTCTGGAATGGCCAAGGCCTGGTCCTGATCTTGACTGGTTCTTAGAGAAGTACATTGTCTATTTCCCCCGACTTTTTCAGTTCACTCAAGTGTTAGGTCTCAAACCTTAAGACAATAAATGGACTCTGTATGGTTGATCAGTAGCGTTTGTTGAGAAGTGTCAGAGCACCAAAGCCTGGAAAAGCCAGTTCTGGCGAACCTGGATTTTGCCACCCCTTTTATCCCTTGCAAGCCCCTTTTATCCCTTGCAAAATTGTGGAAAACAGTCCCCAGAGCCGAGGTGCCCCAAGGTTGGTGGCAGATAATGGGAGAAAGCCACTTGGCTTCCTGCCCTCATGAGATAACGGATAGACTCCGTTTCTCATGGGAGCAGGGTGTCAGGGGAAATCCTAGTTATCTACAAACCATGTGAAGCCATAAAGTAAAGATCAAGGAAAGATGGCAGTGGTAACATATAGCAGGCTGGTTACATATATTGTTTAGCAGCATATGATTTGTAGCATTAAGTAGTTACAGTGAGGTAGGAATGTGTCTCAATCACATAGATACAGTCCCCCCCGACACTCAAGCAACTGACTTCAGAGACTCTGTCATTCCGCACATGCAGAATAATGCACTTTCAAACTGCTTTCAGTGCTCTTTGAAGCTGTGCGGAATTGTAAAAT
>NC_059434.1:61890735-62058235 GCF_021028975.2 Sphaerodactylus townsendi
GCAGTCTTGTGAGCAGTCAGATCGTTTGCTTCCAACATAGTCAGGATATATCCCCAAGTAGGCCTAGATCTAATAAGCAGTATATAGGTTGGAATGCAGTAACAGGTGGCACTCCCTTAATGTAGATGGCGTACACCCTTATTCTGCTTCAGTCAAGACTGTTTACACAATCAAACATTACAGTAACTCTCAATGGTGGATAAATAATAGGGGTACTAAATAAGTCCCTTGAAAGAATTAAGCACGTACTGGACTGAATCCACTGTAGTGCGAGGAAGAGTATGGCCACATACACACAACCCTATCTTACGTATGAAAATCGTTGCTCTTAGAGTCTCCTGGAAGAGAAATAAAGTTGCCAATATCTAAATCTTCTGTCAGGGCTTCAGTGCCTTTCACAGAGCCCCCTACAGCCTGAAACACAACAGACAGTGTGTTTGTCCCACTGCTACATTCCCACGTTGGGGAACAGCTGGAATTTCTGCTTGTCCTGCAGAATCGTGACTGGTTAATTAGCAAAGGCTCCGGAGTCCTGCCGGGAAAAGCAGAGATGTGACAGGCTGCAGGGAGTGTGCCCTCAGCCCATGCTCCTGAGCCCGGAGCAATTAGCATCGCATTGGCTTGGTGGTAATAGCAGTGCTGATCATCAGATAATGTTCGCACACCCTGATTTAATCAGCTGAAAGTGCACGTAATGAAAGGGCTGTAATATTTGGGATATTAGTTATGCTTGTTATTTTTAGAAATATGGTGATCAGCCTTGCCCAGCAGTGTTTTCCCCCCTCCCTAGCACCAAGGTGCCGTGCTCGAAGCAAATGGGAGCATCAGATACGATGTTTACACAAATGCAAGCCGAGGGTTTTGTTTTGTATTCTTTTAAGAGGAGGTTGTCTTCCATTCACATAAATCTAGATAGTTTCAGAGGGTAGCCCTGTTGGTCTGCAGGAGAACAGGTTTGAATCAGGTAGCACCTGAGAGCAGGAATTTCAGGGTATCAGTTTTTGTGAGTTGGAGCTTCCTTGGGCAGACAGAAATAGAGTAGAAATGGATATCTGAGTTCCACCTTGGACTAAGATCTCCATTGTGACTGAGGAAGGGTTTTTTAACTCTGCCAAGCTTACAGCCTGGATATCTTCTTGGCCTCCCAGGTGCTACTGGGTTTAATCTGACTATTCCCATTCAAGGTACAGTTATGACCCGTTTTTTAAGGGGATCGTCTTGCATTTGAATAAATAGAGTAGTAATCAAAAAGAGCTTTCATGCAATAGCCACTCACAATAGTCATTCCTTACCTTGGCCAGCGCTTTGGAGCTGTGTGTTTCTGAAGGGTCTCCACCTGCAAATGGAGAAGAAATCCTTCCAGGTGTGGTGGAGTCTTAGTAAAGATGAACTTTCGTCCAGTTGTGCCCTGCAGCTTGGGGGGCGAGGGCCATGGCTTGGCATGGGGAAAGGGCACAGCCGGATACGGTCACTTGCTGGCCTTCTTTGAAGTCCTAAGCATGTAAACCTAGAGCCC
The DNA here is from genome assembly GCF_021028975.2 of Sphaerodactylus townsendi. NCBI lineage: Eukaryota > Metazoa > Chordata > Lepidosauria > Squamata > Sphaerodactylidae > Sphaerodactylus > Sphaerodactylus townsendi. Next base: position 61,892,252 of record NC_059434.1, read on the forward strand.
CTTGCAGAGCTCCTGGTAGTGGAAAGAAACAGCGGAAAGGCTGGAAGGCAGCCCCCAAAACTGAAGGGAATTGTTGGCACTGAAGGGCACACAGCTGGCTTCTGCATAGGTTTACTCAGAAGTAAGCATACAGAGGTTTGCAATCAGCTTTCGGTGTGAGTGAGAGAGATGGGAATGTAATCCGGTTTGAGGAGCGACAGTATGCTTTCTCATGGGGGTGGGGAACTTGCTCAGGTGTGGAAGTGAGAAGAGAACTTTTCTCCACTCATGCATAACTAAATGCAGACACAGAGGCCTTTCCTGGGTGTGCTTACTTGGGATTATGCCCAAGTAAGACTTACTCCGAAGTAAACAGGCATCAGATCAGATTGCGGGCTCCTTCTGCTTTTACTTCTAGTACTCTCCAAGAGCAAACACCGTGGATATTCTAATCGGTGCTGAGGTGTGAGTATAAACTCAGATAATTATTCCGCATGACACATGCAGCAAAAAACGTTAAGACCCAACCGGCTTTTTCACTGCATGTAACTTAGTTCCTTGCTTACCGTAGTCCCCTTCCTATATGGCTTTATATATGTGCCCAGGTCAGGTGATAGAGGGCAAAGTCTTCTTGGCAGTCCTAGGGGACCCTTTCCTTTTCCACCAGCGGAAATGCTACACTCAGTCCCACGGAGACTTGCCTCCAAGCCCTCCCTGCCCAAAAGGCCGGCACCAGCCCCCTCAACCTTCCCCACCACCCCAAACACCAAGCCTTGGATCCAGCCCCCTTATGTAAACACGCTGAAGGAGCAAGAAAACATCGCACCTTTCCTGGTTGACTACTGGATTTAAAAATGAAACCTTTCACTACTCTAGAGCAAATGTTTTGAAAAAATCCCTTTAAAGCAGTGAGTTCTAATTAAAAAGTCGTTCAGAATATTTCCGGTTTACTTACTTTGGAAAGCCTGAGGGGTCTTCAGATCATCTTAACAGGTGACATTTATACAGCGCTTTCCACGTGCCAAGCCTTTCGCCCACTTTCTCTGGTGGTCACCCTTAGAGCAGCCCCCAAGGTTGGTCAATCGTATTCCTTTGGATGCAGGGGAAGTCCGGACAATCCTGGGCAGGTGAGTGACGTAGACGCCGCTGCCGCACAGCGCCCGGGAAGGAGGGAGGTGCGGCAGCGGCATCTACATCTCTCACCTGCCCAGGATTGTCCAGACTCAGCAGGGCTGCGATGCTGTCGCTCAGAGGTCTCCAGGGCGCCTCCATCCATCGCTGTATTTTCGTCCTACGATTTAATTTCCTCTCGAGTTCTGGGGCTGTTGGTAAACCTCCTGCGTGGCAAAAAAATTTTTGGGGGGGAGATTTCGCTCTGGGGCGCTAGGAAGGCAAAATAGCCTCCAGACGGGTCATTTAATCGCAGCCTCCACAGGTTTCCTGCTTTCAGGTCGCAAATATTTAGTGGTAACGTAAGAAGTCAAGTCCCGAGGATTAAGTGCATACCAAAATTTATTGAGCTACTTTTATGGGGCCTTTTACAAGCATCTAAGAGATGATTCATTTTTTTATATGTAACATTTTACACCGCAGCGCAGCTCCCAGGCTGTTAATGTTCAACCGCGTTTGGAGGCGGGAGAAGAGTGGATTTTTTTTTTAAAATGTTTTTGGCCGGGCGACTGTTTTTCCGCGGAAGAGTCCATTTCAGCGAGCCGAGGAGGTGGCATCCCGAGCTCTGGCTTTGCCACTAGGCGTCCAACAGGACGAATGAAAAAGAAGACATTCTCCACCTGGCAGCTTCAACTGAGATGCTGAGAACTAGACGCCATCAAAAGCACACAGAGGCTGACATGCCCCTTCCGCACATGCAGAATAATGCACTTTCAATTGACTTTCACAATTGTTTGCAAGTGGATTTTGCTATTCCACACAGTAAAATCCAGCTGCAAAGTGCATTGAAAGTGGATTGAAAGTGCATTATTCTGCATGTGTGTACGGCAGTAGTCCTTTATGCTCTTAAATGGCAAGTGGTTCCATTTAATTTCGTGTATTGACTTCCCGTGCATGGACTGCCAGACGTCTTACTGTTGAAACCTATGTATACCTACTCGGGAGTAAGTCCCGCAACATTTAATGGGGCTTACTTCCGGGTAAGTGTACAGCGGATTGTCCTCTTACAAGAAGTAATTTGCAATCAAAGCCATGGGCCTTTCTTCAGAGTAAGCAGAAGGTTCTGTTGAGACAGTCTTGAAGCGTAGAAATGGACAACTGAATATTTTCATGGTATGGTGGCAAATAACTACTTGGTAAATAACATCTTCATGAGCCTTTAGCAAAGGAACAGGGTTGTTGTTTTTTCTCCAGACAGTTGGCAACGCTACTTAAGTATTGGGGTTTATATATTAATTGATGAAGTTTTCTCCTCCTTCCAATGGGCATCTTGTCCTCACATCAACCCTGTGAGGTAGGGCCGTGCTGAAAGAACGTGAGTGACCCAATGTCGGTGGTGAACTTCACTGGCTAATTTGAGGATCACTTTTATCCCACCTTATCTTCAAAGAGCTGAGGATACAGTGACACCCTCCCCCCCCCCACGCTCTCTCTCTCTCTCTCTCTCTCTCTCTCACACACACACACACACACACACACACACACACTCACACACACACACACCCCTCTCTATTTAATACTAACCACCGTCTCCTGAGCAAAGTCAGTCTGAGGTGGAGGCCCGACGGGGAGAGTCAATCAGTGACTGGGGATCTGGTATGGGATCTTTGATTTCCTCGACGGATTCATCCACGTCTCACAGACTGCGGTTCAATCCGGCTGTCGCCTGCCCGATCCAAGCCTGCTTCTGCTTCCTGGCCTCTAGTGGGGCCTTAATCCTGTACACACTTATACAGGCGTAACTTGTGGCATGTCTGAATACTATGGACGTACCTTCGGGATAGTAAATCCCTTCGCAGACTATTGGACCTGCTGCAGATTTGCAATAATTGGGCTGAATTGCTCTGAGCCTCCCCAGCGCTCGCGTAATTTGGAGAAAGACCCGTTGAATTAAATAGGATCTGGGTCTAAATAGACAGGCGAGGACCGGGCTACTTTTACTCGCTTGTAAACTCTGTTGGAGTGGAGGGCTGTGATTTCCAATAAGCAGGTATTTCAGACGGGCTTCTCGGTGCTCAGGTTGTACTGGAAGTATTCTCCATTGCAGACCGAGTCAGGCTTACTCGAAAGTAAGTCGCATCGAAATCTATCTGACTCTACCGTCGTACATTGAATAAGTGGATAGGACGGGCTGCCCAAATTGAAGCTAGGGGCAACTTTTTCGAGTTGGGGAAGGGGCTTCCTATTTCCTTCACTAGCTACGGGGATGGGAAATGACAGATTTACACCCGCGAAAAGTGCATTTTACTCCAGGAGCTCTCATGAAAACATATCCCAGAAGTAACGTGAGATGCCGGCTACTGCATCAGGCATGGATTTTCTGGAATTAAATCGTGCTCCAGGCGCAGGCGGGCCTTTCTGAAGTAACATTATGCCTCCCGACTAGGGCTGCTCCGCAGCGCCCGGACCCTCATCCCCGGGGAGAGTTCTCCTATGTAAGCCCCAATGGAATGAATGGGAATTACGCAAAAGGGCCCCGACGGCGTCTCGTTGGGAACCGGCTGGAGAGACAGAAGAGACGTGGAAAACAATATATTTGCTTCCAAATGGAACCGTGGAAACCTGGAGTCCTCTCTGGCCCCAGCCGAGCTCGAATAAATTATCCCCCCCCCCCCGCCCTTCAGTTATCATTTCAGATCCGAGAGTCGCAGCAGCTGGCTCGCATATCATAATTCCAGAGGGGGAGCCGGCCCGTCTGTCGCAGCAAAAATAAAGAGGGACCTGGCGGTGGCTCTGGAAAGGCTTCACGCGTCTTAATTCCGCCGTAGCCTCCCGCGTTTTCGGCCCGGCTTCCTCGGATGTAAAGCATGCAGAGTTGCTTTAGTGGAGGAGGCATGAAAATAAGCGGACCGCGGGGTCAGAAATGCTGGGCCTCCTGCGTCATATCCAAGGCTGATCTGCAGTCTGGGTTGGGTGGGAAGTCTCGGCTTGTGCTAAAACCTGGTTACCCGGCCACAGATTTCACCCCCACTCCGCCCCGTGACCCTATTTGTGTTCATACCTTGTACATTACTATGGACGACAGCAGAATGAGGATCTACCTATGCTGCGCCTTTCTTGCATCCGAAGAAGCCGGCCCTGCTTCACTCAAGCTCCGTGCTAAAATAAATACTGTGATGTTGTGGGTTTTCCGGGTTGTATGGCTTGTTCCAGTAGCATTTTTTCCTGACGTTCCGCCTGCATCTGTGGCTGGCGTCTTCACAGGATCTGATGGTAGTAAAACAAGTGGAGTATATATACTACCATCAGATTCTCAGAAGATGCCAGCCACAGATGAAGGCGAAACGTCAGGTTAAAATGCTACTGGAACACGACCATGCAACCCGGAAAACCCACAACCCCCTAGTGATTCCGGCCGTGAAAGTCTTTGACAATAAATACTGTGAGCATGCGAGATATGGTTTGACCTAGGGAAACTAAGTAGGGCCCTTCCTAGTTCGTATTTGGATGGAAGACCCCCAAGTGAGGCTAGGGTTTCTATGTAGCGGAAAGCAAAAGCAAAACCATCTCTGAATTTGGCTTAAAAATCCTTTGGAGTTGCCATAATTGAGCTGGGGTTTGAGGGCGCCCCTGTCTCCCAAGCGCGACTTTACGCCTGTCCTATCAACGCAATGCTGGTATAAAAGGCTGCCCGCCTTCAAGATGCCACCAGAGTTCTGTTTATTTTGAGTCGTTATAAACATCTCACTTCCTATTGGACCAAAAATACTCAGGGTTAAGTTAGTTAAGTTAGTTAACTGTCTTTTGGTCACAATCTAGGCGGGTAGGATGGACCAGGCTAGTCGCCTGGTTAGATCTCAGAAGCTAAGCAGGGTCGACCCTGGCAAGAATTTGGATGGGAGACCTCCAAGGAATCCGGAGGTCATGATGCGGAGGCAGGCAAGGGCAAACCACCTCTGAACGTCTCTTGCCTTGAAACCCAAGGATCACCGGGGTGCTGGGTCAGGGCTCTCTGCTTCCAGCTCATCCCCACAAAGGATCGTGGACTTACAATGCCCTCCTAAAGACAGTTGAGCCCTTCTAGGTCCACTGAAGTCAATGGGTTCAGCAGGACATGACGCCCTTTAGGATGGCACTGTACATCTTCAATCTGCCAGGATGAGTTGGACGGGACTGTGAGGGAGGTAGAGAATTTCTGACCCTGGAAATGAGGGCGGGGGAGGCAGAGGCGCCTCCTGAGCTGTGAGGAGAGAGGACAAAAAGGCCTCCCAGCTCTGGGAGCAAAGGGGGCTGGTTGTTTTGATGCCTGCGCCTGATGAATTCGCAGCTGCTGACAAGGCCGGCGGAACCCCGCTGGATAAACACTCCAACACTCCGCTTGCAAAGTGCCTCTCTCCTTGCCCCCACCCTCAAGGGCTCAAAATCAGCAAAGACTCTCTCTCTCTCTCTCTCTCTCTCTCTCTCTCTCTCTCTCTCTCTCTCTCTCTCTCTCTCACTCACTCACTCACTCACTCACACACACACACACACACACACACACACACACACAGAGAGAGAGAGAGAGAGAGAGAGAGAGAGAGAGATCTGTTCCTTACTCCTAAGACCAGATCAGCTCAGATGGAACCCATTCCAGTGATTTTCGAATCAGTCACATTATGTAAGAATTCTCCACTTTGACCCCTTCCGCACATGCAGAATAATGCATTTTCACAATTGTTTGTAAGTGAATCTTGCTATTCCGCACAGTAAAATCCAGCTGCAAAATGCATTGTAAGTGCATTATTCTGCACGTGTTTCCACTTCGAGCTGTCGACCACCCTTGGGCTGAAACCTGTGCACACTTACTTGGGCCTTATTGTCCCTGAAATGCCTTACTACTGAATAAACATACCTGGGAATGGGTTGTCAGACCCCCAACCCAGCGCTGCTTCTAATGCCAGTCAGCTTGAGCTGGGTACCAGAGGCTGTGTGTGGAGAGCAGATATCGGCCTGGAGAAAAAATGCTCCTGTCTCATGAATAGAGGTTAGAGCTCTTAGTGACATGGAGATCAAGAACATCACCTGCCGTATAATGACCCATTAATTCAAGACAGGACATATATATTTTTTTTTGGGGGGGGGGGAGAACTCCAAAAGAAACAGGTCCAAAACCATTAAAATTTATACCAAGACAAAACGAAGGAAAAGTGAAGTCGAGGAAAATTAACTTCACGCAACAGATTTGTGCTGATTCAATAATGATGTCCTCTTTCCTCTAGTTTCGTATTGCGGAAAAGTCTCGGATGCTTCTGCTGACTTATGGCCACCCCCTTGTTGGGTTTTCAAGGCAAGAGCCATTCCGAGGTGGGATGCCATTGCCTGCCTCTGCGGAGCATCCCTGACCTTGCCTGGCTGACTTCCACGCAAATGTTAACGAGGACTGACCCTGCTTAGCTTCGAGATCTGGCCAATCTGGGCCACCCAGGTTGGACCTTACCAAACTACAATTCCCGGCATTCTTTAGGGGAAGCCCTGACTGATATACATATACAGCTGGGGATGTGACCAAGGAAAGCAGGTTAGACTGCTCTTTGGCAGTTCAGCTGTTGTGAAGGACTGAGAGGACAAGAGACCAGAATGCCTCTGAGTGTAGAAGAGTGTTAGAAATTAATTTGTGAGGAGTGGAACTGGAAGGGACATTTACAGGCCCATTTAAAGGAAGAAGTTTAGTACCAGAGAGGGGTCCCCATGGGCTTTCATGATTTCTGCTCCAAGTAAAAGTGAATCTCACTCATATAGTAATTAGATTTTCCTCTCCCCATTCCTCCAAGATGCTCCAGGCTTTTCTGGCTTTCTACCCTGAAAATGAGGTTTGGTTGAGGGAGAAACTTGGGCTCAGGGTATGCTGTAAGCTTTATGGGATGAAGAGGCCAACTGTCAATGGCAGAAGGTGTAATTGGCATGCAAAAGAACCCATCAGTGGTATATCTGGTATCTCTAGTTGGAAGAATCAGGTCCCTTGTGATGTAAAAGACACAAGTCTGAGACCCTGGAGAGCCACTGCCGCCCACAGTGGACAATAGACCAACTTTAACGTTCCAAGTGGAGTTTGCCTGCTCTTAGCCTGAGCACTAAACCCTACACCACACCCACACTACAGGGCCTGTTTTCTAGTAAGGCTGAGACCCTAAGCTTATGTTACATGCAGAGGGCTTATTTGCAAGTAAATGTTTACTTAGGACTGGGTTCTTTATGTCCTGTGGATGTTCTTCTCCACAGAAGCTTTGCTGCCGGATGATGTCTTGAAGAGCAACGCCAGGTTTTTCTGGATTCGGTTCTGGTGTACTCCCTGACTGAAGCTCTAGAACTGAAGCTGAATGCCTGACTGACCCAGATAGCATTTTTGATAATTCTAAATTGGTCCCATAATTCTCCCTTTTGGAAATCGGTGGCACACCCTGGTCACATTTGTAATCCAACACTCACAACACTGATTTATAATTTCTGTTCCCCTGCACTGGGCGGAAATGGAGGAGAGGATTTGGCTAAAAAAATGGTCACCTAGTGTCTCAGGAGAAACCTATGCTGAGCTTTCCACATAGCTCAATTTTTTAGCCACAGCACAGTTTCGGTCTTCCAGTTGCAAAATATGCATTTTCTTTGAAATGAACAATATCTACCCTTCATGTCCCACCTTAGCTTAGACTGATATATTGTGAGTGAGCCTGACTTGTTTTGAAATGTAGACATTTAGATATCTAGACCCACTTTTCTCCCTACTGGGGGCCAGAAGCAGTTTGGAAATTTTCCCCATCCTCCATGCTATCCTCACAACAACCCTGTCTGGTGGGCAAGATCCAGGGGGAGGGCAAGATCACCTCACAGACTTCCGTGGCAGAGTGGAGATTTGAACCTGACTCTCCCCTGACTCTCCCGGTTCCTAGTCTGCCACTCTAACCATTGCAGAACACTGCTGGTGTAGAGCTGACCTTTGTAATTCATCATCTTGTGCCCTCCTGTAGCTAAAAGGGTCTCTGTCAGACTCTTAAAGAGCCACAATTCCCAATCAAACAGACCATCATTCCGTTTTAGGCTGTGGAGTCATCTCCCCCACCCCCACCCCATCAGGTTGTAAACTCTGTGATGTGATGTCAAGGAGTGTCCCATACCTGGGGTGGTGGGGTGTGTGTTGTAGAAACATAGGTTATCTCAGGCCACACTCTGGTCACATACCCCCAGGGAAAAGCTGTCTGTACATGAGCCAGAGAAGCTGGGACAATGATGATGTGATCAAGGGGGCCACTGGAGGACAAGTCATCTTGGCCCTGGAAGACAAAGGTCTCTGGTTGTGCAGGCCAGCCAAAGCCATGGGAAGAAGAATGGGTGAGGCGAGAGAGCCATAGACTCCAGCCTCTCTTGTCCAGAGAAGATCCACACTTCTGTTTTGGTAAGGTTTACCGAAAAAACCTGCTAGGATAGAAGAGGAAGAAGAAGAGGAGAAGGCGAGTTTGGACTTGTACCCCACCTTTCTCTCTTGTGAGGAGTCTCAAGGCGGCTTACAAACTCCTTTCCCTTCTCCCCACAACAGGCACCTTGTGAGGAAGGTGGGTCTGAGAGAGTTCTGAGAGAACTGTGACTAGCCAAGCTCACCCAGCAGACTTCATGTGTAGGAGTGGGGAAACAAATCCAGTTCACCAGATAAGATCCCATCCCTCATAGGGAGGAGTGGGGAATCAAACCCAGTTTTCCAGATTAGAGTCCACCTGATCTTAGCCACCACACAGTCTGTATCCTTTCTTGGGAGTAAGCTCTGTGGAAGTCAATAGGACTTTCTTCCCATTAAGGCCGGGTGAGATGGTTTTGACCCCAAAGTGTGGGGAAAGGTGTGACTGCAGGCAAACAGACAGGACTTCTAGTTTTGCATCCCCCACCTTGAAACCAGGAAGTCCCATTGATCTCAATGGAATTGCTCTCCATGTGTTCATGCTGTCCTACCTAGGAGTAAATTCCATATAAAGTAATAGGATTTATTGACCAGTAGTTCTGTTCGGAAGGGCCCTCGTCCAAGTGCTTTGGTCCAATACAGGCATAAATAGTTGTGCAGGGCTAACCATATAGTCCTAAACAGAGTCACACTCTTCTAAGCCTTTTGACTTCAGTAGACTTTGAGGGGTTTACCTCTGTTTAGGACTGCATTGTAAGAAGTAGAATCATAGAGTTGGAAGAGACCACAAGGGCCATCAAGTCCAACCTCCTGCAATACAGGAACACATAATCAAAGTAGGAAGTACAGACATAAATTGTGACAGGGCATTGATTTGAATGGCACAATTTATTCATTTTGGCCTATTTTGGATTCTTCACAAAACTGACACTGCTTTGCCATACACATTTCAGTCGGAAGTTCTCAGGCTTAATATTGCAACCTGAAAAAACGCTTTCCTTGGAGTAAGTCCTACCAAATGATTCTGAGCAAGATTCTGAGGAGACCCGTTCTGAGTAAGTTCTACCAATATGAACCTGAGTTAAGATTCTGAGTAGACCTGAGTAGATCCACAGGATCGCTAAGGAATAGAAATCTAGCGACCAGGCTGAGCTGGACGCCACTCTAGACCTTAGCTTTTGCTGGCTTTGCGGCCAGTGAGCGAAATGTGCCAAACAGACCTCTTGTCTCCTTTCGGGCAACCAGATTCTGTGTCTGCTGGTGACCAAATCGCGCTCAGTTCAAAAGGACCCGCTACTACGTTGCAGCAAAACGTTGTGATCCAGATAAATCCCAGTAACTGCCTGCAAATCATCTGTGACTCAGACTTGCAAGAGGCTCTTCAGTCCCAGCGTCCTATTGTTTGGGGGATCCAGCGAAGAGGATCCTGGCGCTTTAACAGATTTGGATATGGGAGTTGTGTTGAGGGGGGGCGGGTAGGTAGACCGTTTTGTGGGGAGAGAGAAAGAGAGAGAGAAAGAGAGAGAGAGAGAGAGAGAGAGAGAGAGAGAGAGACTTAGCAGTCAATTAGTTCAGTCTTAATACCCATCTCGAAGGGTGTAATTCCTTCAGCCTTCATGGATTACGGTCTGTTGCGCTCCATCCGGAGCAGAAACCTACATTTGTGCGTAACCAAATCAGGCATTTAGTAAGGAAAACTCTGAGGGATTGCTGGAATTGGGGAGGCGACGAAATCCGTTTGCACGCTAGTCAGCAGAAATATTGAAATTGGCTTCACGCGGTTGTCCCGACCTCAGATCTCTTTGTCCCTTCGTTTAAATAGCCGTGTGTACGTGCCTATCCGACGTGCGCCATGCACACACTTCGGAACGGGCCGTGCAAGCAGTTGGACTAGGCGGGTCCTCATAGGGAAAAGGCACCTTCCCCCAAAATAGAATAATAAACCTTGGAGCAACTCACAGTTAATACTGTATGCAGAGTTTGCTGAAACACAGTAACACGCACATAGTAAAAAAATAAAAACCTTCCGAGGTGTCCGGGGGGGGGGGGGGGGGGGGAGTTGTGACTGAAATGCTTAATCGATATTAAAAGTCAAACGAAACGACTTCCTCTTTTCCCCTCCCCCACTCTTTGTTTGTGCAATGCCTCGGCCGTGTCTTGTCGCCACCTTATCTGACTCGGCCAGAATTGAGTCCAAATTTTGCTCTTTTCCTTTACTCTCTCGCTTTCCCCCCTTATTCGACTGATATTTCATCGACACGGATACTTGTCGATATGCAGTTCAGAATGCAAAACTGTGACTTTAAAAAAACACCCTGAATTGGGGGAGGGGAGGGGAGGGGAGAAGGGATCTAAGGAATTTTCCAGGTACCCAGGTATAATAACCAGAACTAGGTACTTTGAAATAAGACGCTTTATCCCCCGCATTTCCCTAATGCACATACGACACCACTACCCATCCCAAAATGTTCTCTGGGCAGTCGGTCGCACTGAATGCAGCGAGTCTCATTATCGTGTACATTGAGGTACGACTCTAGATTTGCAGGAAAGAGATTTCAGTTTCATGCTCTGTTGGCATCCCCCCTTTCTTTCTTTCTTTCTTTCTTTCTTTCTTTCTTTCTTTCTTTCTTTCTTTCTTTCTTTCTTTCTTTCTTTCTTTCTTTCTTTCTTTCTTTCTCCTAGAGCAGGGCCAAGTTTGCCGGGGATGAGGAATAGGAGGAGACCCCAACAGGCCGCAGAAGCCCCCTGAAACCGGCCGCCCCTGCAACTAACTCTCCCCCCGCCACCCCCACCGGCTTTTCACGCCCTCCCTGGCCGCTGACTTACGTGCCCGGTTGAGCGGGGCGCCGCCACCGACGCCCATCCACAGTGTCTCTAGATACGTCCCACTTTCCCAACAGCACCTCCGGTTCCCGACGCGCGGCGCTGGGGTCTATAGAGACCCCCCCCCCATATACACAAACCGCCTCCCTCTCCTTCCCTCCCCTCCCCACCCCCAAAAGAACCTGGGCGTGCAGGCGAGGGCAAGCAGGAGCTGGGCCTCTTTTGTGGATTGCGATGTGGATTGGCGGCCAGACAGCCCCGTTTGTTCGCACGCCCGGGGTCAGCCAGCCATTAGGAGCGCGCCGCCGGCCTTTGGAGCAGAAGCCTCCAGAGAGCCGCTGCTGCCGCTCGCCCGCTTTATTTACGGCCTTGGCTGGAGAGCCGCAAACGTGCAAGGCGAAGCTTTTGGCCTCGGCTCTTTCTCGCCCCGCTCCCCCCCCCCCCCCGCCGCGGCTCAAGAAGAGGCAAAGCCGCGCGGGTGATTTACTACCTGGAAGCCTCGTGTCTCTTTTGCACCGGAGGTGATGCGCCCCTCCCCACCCCCATGGTAAGGAAAGGAGATCGTTCTCTCCTGCTTGGGGGCGGGGGGGGGGGCTCTTGCAGGAGTAGGCAGGAGTAACAACAACAACACAGCAGGCCCAGCTAAGGATGGGGAAATGCTTTGGGAAGAGTTTGATGGAGTGGAGGCGAGTTTGGGTGCCATAAACTGCCTTAGCACTATAGACATTTTCTCTGCCAGGTAAGTAAACAGAATCGGAGGGTCTGGCCACGCCACTCATCCCGTGACCCCCCATCTCCCGCCTCCAGTTCAAAGGAATTCGCTTCTGAAAAATACTGGCAGATCTGAGAAGATCCCCCCCCCCCCCCCGAGCTCCCCAAGTCGCTTTGCTCGCCCAGGAATCAACGCGAAGTACGCAGGCTCACAGAATTCAAAATCCATCAGAGGTTTTGAGCTCAAAGCAAGGAGGTCACTGCGGGTTATCTAAAACACAGGCAAGGGCTGAGGACTGTTGGCTATATAATCTTTAATAACAACCATTACGAGTCATAAATACCGCCCACTCCCCGGTGTTGTGGGGCGACAACCGGTCCGGACGCCTGGCTCTGGGGCAGGGAGAGTCTGACATGGAGCTCCCCAAATTTCCAACAAAGGAGCAAGGGGGAGGGGTGACTTCTGGTCTCCAGGGATCCCAGTCAAGGCAGAGCTGGCCCAAATTCGGGAGAAAGGAATAGAACACCCCTGTTTGGGGGAGATGGGTCCATGGTGGGACCCCCTACTCAAAAGGCTGTGAGATCCACGCAGGGACCATTTCCTACCAGGTTGGGAAGGAGATCTGCAGCTCGCACCCACGTGGAGTTCATTGGAACCACTTCTAAGGAAGGGCGTGTTTGGGGATGGAGGGTCTAGGGAAGGCCATGCTTTCCAATGCCTTTCCGGGCAGCCCCCCCCCCCCTCCGCTGCCTTTGCCCCTCCGTCTCCATTAGGGGGGACCGAAAGAGGTGTCTCGGGGATTTTGCAAAATCGCGGCTGCCGCTTCCCCCAAACAAAAGGGGGCGGGGAAGGACGAGCCAGAAGCAAAATCAATAGGCAGAGTCGGTCGGGCGCTCCTCCACAAAAGACATGACCCGGCATCTCTTTTCCAGCGGACCGAACAAAGGCACAGTTGTCTCTTGGTAAAGTTACCAACGAGTAAAACATACACACGCCCGCCCACGCCAGCAAGGAGGAACGGAGCATTGCGCTGCAGGGGACTTTCCAGTTTCGGAGCTCCACCAGCCTGCCCGGGCGCCTCCCTCCCTCCGCCCCCCCCCCCCGCTTCGCCTCGGAGGGCCGGAGCTGCAATTCATCTTGATTTGTTCCGTCCTCCTGCAGACACGCAAACCATAATCCGGCATAGTTGCAGGAACAAGCCGTCGGAGAATGAATGGGTCAATATCCCTGCGTGCCAAACACAAAGAGCGCGACCTTCCCAGTCGGCTACAGATTGCAGCACAACCCTTCGCCGACCCCCGGCTGCGGTGGCCGGTCCCCGTTGCTTCCTTTCTGGCAGAGGGGGGAGGTCTCTCTCTCTCTCTCTCTCTCTCTCTCTCTCTCTCTCTCACACACACACACACACACACACACACACACACACACACACAGAGAGATTGTGGCCACGGAGCACCATTGGAAAAAGATTGTTGGTACTGTTGTTATTATCCTTTATTAGGCATGTCATGTGTATATACATTGTATTTCAGCTATAAAATCAGATACTAGGACATAGAATTACCCAATAAAAAGAAACAGAGTTTATAAAATATACTGTTAAGACTTTAAATAATTAAACTCGAACTAAGCAAAATAGCTGAAATACAATGTATATACACATGCCATGCCAAATAAAGGTCATATCGTATTGGTATTCGCAAGCCAACCAGAGAAAAGCCTTTTGAAATCTAGTAGATTTCAACTGGACACTTGGAAGATTGGGGATTTTTAGAGAAGGGAAGATTTCGGTAGAAAAGCGCCTGTGGAAAGTCTTCAGAGGACTTTCGACCGTCTCCTTGTAAACATTTACTAACTAGGTCGTAAACTCCACCAAAGTTGGTGGGACTTTCTTCCAAGGAGTCGTGCGAAGGATCGGACTGTTAGAGCGCTTCGCTGGGGCCGGATCGTGCCTACAACGGTGGGGATGGACAGCCAGGGGTGCAGTAACAAGGAAACCCCCCTGCCCCCCAAAAGCCATAAGCCCTTTGGACAGAAGGGCAGATCTAGAGGCGGAAGGAATGCTGGTTTTTTAGGACAGAAAAACTGGGTCTGGGAGACCTTTCAGCCAATTGACATGCCTGGTCATTCGCCCATTTCCCTTCAGGTTAAAAAAATATATATTCGGACAAATCTGTATGCGGTATAGTTTACTCCCATGAAAGAAAACACATTTTTTTTCCAATGTCGGCTGAAAAGGAAAACAATAATGTTATACAAATGGGTATGTTTTACATTTGCAGTTTTCAGAGGCAACATTGCATCCACCAGAGCTACTATTCTAAAACCGATATTCACACAATGGGTCTTTCTTTAATAATAATAATAATTAATAATAATATGTTAGAAACATACAGTGTCGCATTTAGTATATACATTCCCTTGCTCGCAAGCGGAAAAAAACCAACAAAAAATCCCTAATCTCTTGCGTAACATGCTTTATTTTAAAGCCTAACTCCCCTCCCCTGCCCCCTTTTAAAAACACTGTGGAGATATTACTAACAACTTGCTTTTATAAAATTAATTTGACATTTCGATATATATATACATCCTTTCCCGACATTTTTTTCCTTTGAATGTTAACAATGCTAAACATAAAAAATAACAAGCTTATAGGAACATTAAAATGTCATATCATATCCAGTCAAACGTTTGTCCGTGTTTTATATATATTTATAATAGATGTCCTTGTAGCCGTTGGAGGAGACTTTTTTTTCCTTTTCTTTTTTCTTTCTTTTTAAGTGAAAAGGAGCCGGAGTCGGAGAAGAGCCATTGCAAAACAAAAATGGGGTGGGGGTGTCTTTGCAGCGCTTTCCCTCGTCCTCCCCTCCCCCTTCGATTCCTTGTTTAGAGAGAGAGAGAGAGAGAGAGAGAGAGAGGGAGGGGGGTCTCCAATTCCCAGCGGCGGCGGTGCGCGCGCGCCTAAGTGTGTTGCTCAGCGGTGCCGTCGAGGGTCGGCTGGAGCAGCGTTCAGTCCTTGGCCGGAGGCAGCCGGGCAGCCTCCTCTCCCGGGGTGCCTTTCCAAGGGGGGCGGGGGGCGGCCCGGGCGTGCCAGTGGCCGAAGGGGGCCGGGGGCCGGGCTCACACGGGCCTGTCCATGGCGTACTGGCAGGCGCTCAGGTTGGAGGCCGGGTTCTGGACGCTGGCGTAGCCAAAGCTGGAGTGCTGCTTGGCCTTGAGTCTCAGGCTGGCCAGGCTGGAGTTACACGTGTCCCGGTAAACGTAAGGAGGGGTCGGCGGGGCGTAGGGGCAGGCGGACGTGGGCACGGCCGAGTTGAGGGAGGGGTTGCTCAGGTTGTTCAAGTTGTTGAGGCCGTTGAGGCTGGAGCCCGGCACGCCGGTGACGGCCGAGGGCACCATGCTGGAAGACATGCTCATGGAGGAGATGGAGTTGGGCGGCGAGAACATGCTCTGCGACGACAGCGGGTTCAGGAAGGGGAAGCTCTTGGTGGACAGCGACGCCGAGGTGAGGCCCTTGGCCGCCCAGTTGTTGTACGAGTAGCCCGGGTACATGTCGTCGTAGGGCTGCATGAGGCCGTTGAACTGCGGCCCGAAGCCGTTCTTGCACAGCTCCGCTTGCTGGTTCCGCTCCCGCTTCCGCCACTTGGCCCGACGGTTCTTGAACCAAACCTTGGAGCGGAAAGGAACAGCACAGGGAGGGGGGAAGGAGGAGGAGGAGGAGGAGGAGAAAACTCGGTCACTCGGGGAGCCAACGGACAGCGGGCCCTGCGTCCACCCATCCCCGAACCTCCCCTGTCAACCCAAGGGCAAAACGCTGGATCCTCGATGGTGCAACCAGGAGCCCTTGGCGGCCAGGAGGGGAAGGCTGGCGGGGCAGAGGTTTGGAAGGAAACCTCCGGGTGGGATCTCGCGCGAGTCTTTCACCTTTAAGGGTGGAGGGGGGTGAATTGGGATTGTCCTAGGGATGACCAAATCCCCCTCGAGGCCAGACCGTGCGTAATTCCCATTGCTAGAGAGTCAAGAAAGCTTC
The DNA here is from genome assembly GCF_021028975.2 of Sphaerodactylus townsendi. Taxonomy (NCBI): domain Eukaryota; kingdom Metazoa; phylum Chordata; class Lepidosauria; order Squamata; family Sphaerodactylidae; genus Sphaerodactylus; species Sphaerodactylus townsendi. The sequence continues at coordinate 61,908,326 of NC_059434.1, forward strand.
TTTTCTATTTCCAAACCCCCCCCCCCGCCCCCATTTGGTTTCTGCTCCTTCGTTTTCCGAGCGGTCGCGGCGAACAAAAGAGGTGGGCTTGATACTCTAGCCCTCCCCCTCCCCGACAAGATATTCAGGAGAAAACCTGACAGCCCCTTCCCCTCCCCGGTTTCGAAACGCGAAGCCATATTATTTAGGAACGGCGTGCAACGAGACCTGGACGTTTTGTTCTCTCTTGAAAAGGCGCAAATCCCATTTTCGGTTTTTTCCGTAGGAGGAGGAAGGGAGGGGAGCCCAATAAATCTTCCCCTCGACAACTTGTTAGAGGACCGCGTTTGCCGCGCTGGCGATCCCCAAACGCGCTGCCGCCGTCGCCGCTCGGCCCCGTGGCCAAGGAGGCCTTGCAGGAGGCGGCCGAGACAATGGCGAAGGCGGCGCTTTTCTTCCCAATCCACATCCAGCCCCTTCAGACGGCCGCCTGCGAAGCTCCGATGTGGATTCCGGCTCGCCTTTTGTTTACCCGGCCCGCGTTTCACCTTCCAAAACTCTCTTGATTCCCTCCCGGAAAGGGGGAAGGGCGTTGAAGACGCCACGTGCCCCCCCCCCCCGAACAACCCCTCGCCCGGCTCGCCACGGAGATCAAACTGGAGTGGGGAGGGGAAAGTTTCCCACCACCTTAATTTTCAAACAAGCCTTTAAAAAATGTATTTAGGACAGAAAATCCGAAAAGTTCCATCTTCCCTTTTTCTCACCAGCCTCGATCTTTTAAAAACAGGATTTTTAAAGGAGGGAGGGGGGGTGTTGATGGGACTCCGGACAGGGCAGGAGAGCTTGTTTTCTGTCGCAAAAAGAGGTCTTGGTTTTTAAGACCGCGGTGCAGGGACGGTTTTTCCCCTTTTCCTATCCCCTTTCGCGTCCCCCCTTTCTTACAAGCCGCCAAGAACCTGCTGCTGAGCCTCGGTTGCTAGCCTTTGGACTCGGCCGCCCGATCCAGGGCCCAGCTGAGTCGAAGCAACTGGAGTTCAAACAGCCGGGCCTGCGATCCCCTCTGCACCTTTGCTTGGGGGCGAGCTGGCAGTTGGAAGAAAACATCCACAGGCCTGACCTGGCAACTGCCTCCCGCTCTCTTTAAGCCGCGCGTCCCGCAAAGCCAGCGAGGATTGCAAGGAAGCCTATTTCAAGGTAGGGACGGGTGGGGAGTAAATGGTTCCGTCCGGTGCTTTGGGTGAACAGGAGCCTAAATCGGCTGCAATCCAAAATTACAATTGCATGTGGCCCTCTTTGGGCCGATTCAATAGCCCACAATCGTCCTCCCTCTTTTTAATTACTTTTTGCCTGCATTTCTAACCAAACAGCTGAGCCCCAAGTCTGCGACTCCTGGGTTTTTTAATTAAAAATCTTGGGGGCTTGTTTGCTTTGCTTCCAGATTATTGTAGCAAAAGCGATTTTACAAAATAAAAGCGACATATGCCTTCTCGTGGGTGGAACTTAATCCCACAAAACCGCCTGCTTTCGCGTTCTGGTTCAGTGTGTGTGTCCATCGCTTCTCCGCCGCACTGGGGTGCATTCTCAGCTCAGTCTTAAATGCGTTTACTTTGGAGTAGGAGCTGGGGGTTTCTGTGGAACTAACTTTGAAGTAAATGTGCTTCCGTAGTAGGGTTTCATTATTATCCATTTCCATGCACATTTTGTTGAAATTAAGTTATTGGGTTTGGTGGGATTTACTTCGAATGCACGTAAATACCTCTGCCGGGCCTTTGTTTTGGGTTCCCTTCTGACTTTCATACATTGGTGATTTAAATAGGAAAAATGGATGAGAGCCTGTTTTCCGGTTGGAAAATAAAATAAAATAAAAAACAACCACCACAGCAACTCTATCCAGCTCCGTTGGCCTCCCTAAACTTTCTTCCAGGTTAAATGTGTGCGATTGGAGTTTGGCTGGCCAAAAGGCCGTAATAATAAATATCTATCTGTGCGATTGGAGCGGTAGGCCTCAGTCCTCAATCCGGGGCAGGTTTGGGGGCATTAAGCAGGGTTACTCTCAAGTTCCATCGCTGGCCGGCTGCAACCAGCGTCCCCAGCCGAAGGAGATTTACAAGCCAGTCGCCAACAGATTTACTCGGCAATAAATCCCACTGAGTTCAAGGTCATTCCCTGCACTGAGGATCGCGGCCTTACTCTCAAGTCGCCCCCGTTCATTCGAAGGGACTTCCCTGCGCAGAATGTGCATCCAGGTTTGCAACCGGTGTTTCAAGCGGGGTTTGCAAGATCCACCCCTCAAAGGGCCTGCTGGCTTGCAGCGCTCGGGTAGAGCCATAAAGAGCCATAAATCTAGGAGGGCAAAGGGGTGGGGGTTGGGAGAAACCACCCTGGTTGTGAAGTGCAGGAGGGGAGCGCGAGGGGGAATGGAGAAGCGAAGCATGCAGGGCCGGGCCCGTGGCGGGTGCCTGAGATCCGTCGGGCGGGCTGGGGCGCGCCGCGACGCTGACGTAGGAGCCTGCTCTGCTTGCCGGACCCGGGTTCCGAACTCGGTGCCCGGCCAGGCCATCTATCATCATCTCCGGAGGAGCTGGCAGGCTCTCTCGGCCTAGCGGCGCTTGGCCAGGGCCCTCCACGGAGGCCAAGCAGGGGAAAGCGAAAGCAGCTGCAAGCGGGGCTCGCTCCTCCTCCTCCTCCTCCATGCCCAGCCCAGCCCAGCGGGCGACGCGCGGCTGCCGGCTTACCCTGACTCTGGCCTCGGTGAGGTTGGTCCAGACGGCGATCTCCTCGCGGGTCGACATGTCCGGGTAGCGGTTCCGCTGGAAAGTGGCTTCCAGCTCCTGCAGCTGCTGGCTGGTGAAATGGGTCCGCTGCCGCCGCTGCCGCTTCTTCTTGGACGGATCCTCGGGCCCCGCGTCGTCGCTCTTGCTCGGCTGGCTCTTGTCTTTCTCTGCAAGGGGGAAGGAGGAAGAGGCGCCCAGTCAACAACAGCCGCAGGAGGGACGGGAAGGGGAAGGGGAAGGGGAAGGGGAAGGAGGGCGGCCCGCGACGGCGGGATCGGCTCAAACAACCCCGCCGGGCGCGGTCAGCAGTGCTGTCCACCACCCAGTCCAGCCGGAGGAATCGGCGAGGCGGTGGGAGACTGCGATTCCAAGCCGCTTCGCTCCCACTCAAAGCAGGGGGACTCCCTTCCAAAAGCAATGCACTTAACAGCGGAAGGATCGAATCTTATCCTAAGGCGGAGATCCTGACCAGAAGCCCCTGTGAACTCAGCGGGCACGGTGTTTGGGACTCGTAGGAAAACAGAAAGAAATCCCATTGACATCAACGGGATGTCAGGTAAAGAGAAGTGCACTTTTAAAGCTCTTTAATGGCGCTTCTCCTGAGTAACTGCAGAAAGCACGAAGATATCAATCGACTTCATCCAGAGAGGATATGCGATTAAAGCCCCGGATCCCAAACCTGTCATTTTGTATTTATGGAAGTCCCCTAAAATCACCCCCCCCCCCACAGGAATATTCAAGTCATATTCAAGTCAGGTCCCAAAACATGCTGAAGAGTGAAAATATGGGCCTTAAACTAAGTGTATATTAGCGAACTCGAAGCCATCAAACACATGGATTCAGGCTTGCCTCGAAAAGACGCGTTTCCATTACTGTGCAATACATATTCATCTATAGTTGCCTGGCCGTGCTGGCAGTAAATGATCCTAACAGACCCCAGACCAGGTATTTGCAACGGCCCATAGCCGTGTGCCTCCGCGCCCAGCTCCCAAAACCATACAAAACTTGCTTGAATCCACCATAGAACCAGAAATGTATACTAAGATAGCGACTAGGACTGTTAAACTGCACCAACCTTGCGTATCTAGACATGCCCACCTTTGCGCTCCACACAAGGAAGAGCATCCGGAAACTACAGTGTTATTATTAGACACTAAATTGGTCGGTTGCCACCTGTTCACTTACACAGATACCATCTGATAGGTGCGTGAATAGACCCGGAAAGCTAATGATTGACTCGTTCCGACTATTTAAAGAAAATGCATGTTTCCTCCAGGATATCTAGAACGTGCCCATACATTGTCCGCCCTGAACACATTGACATGAATGCAATTGAGTTCAGAGTATCCATGGGTGGGATTGGGATCAGTGAGAAACTAGCATGCCCGGTCCACACCTAAATTGAGCCGGAGTGCTCGGGTTAAAGCCGGTCCCTTCGCCTGCTTACAAAGAAGTGCGCCCCACCCAGCTAATTGGGACAGTCTCAGGTAATCCTGGATTGGAGCGCAACCCGAAAGCCCGATTCTCTGCCCACCTGGGAATCTCGCTGCAAACAGCGCATAGGGAAGAACAGCTCTGGTCTCTGGGAAACCAATGGATTTAAATCGACCCCCCTCCTACATGTCAGGTTATCTGATCTGTGGATCCTTTGAATCGTCCTACAGATTGACCCCACACGTATCGTTTATGGTTTCCAAGTAGCAGAACTGGGCTGTTCTAGTATTGAGATGGCCCGGCTGAATCGCGGTGACAACTGTCAGATTTCGGGTTGAACTCTGACCCTAGCAAACACCTTGTTCCTGGGAGAAAGGCGAGGGGGTCTGACTTTCTCAAGGAGCAACCCTTCCAAAAAGAGACGTTTGCATTCACTTGAAAGGAAAGGCGAGTCCTCTTCCCTTCTCAGGATCGGGACCCCACAGGTCCTGAACTGGGAAGCGGTGGAGGATGGGGTGGTGGGGAGGCAATACTGGCAGAGGCCTGGCGTAGGCAGCGCCGGGCGGAGGTGTTTACCTGCGGCCTCTGGGCTGGAGGTGTCAGAGATGGTGTGCACCTCCAGCCGGTGCTTGGCGGACTCCAAGGCCGATCTGGGCTGTCCGGGGGTCAGGGCTGAAGCCATGACCAGGGCCGGCGGTGGCGGCTGGTGGTGGTGGTAGTGGCAGGAGGAGGAGGAGGACGAAGAGGCGGAGGACGACGACGACGACGGGGAGGTGGAGCACAGCTTACTCCCGGCTCCCAGGCGCTCCAGGCTCAGCGGCTCTTTCAAGCAGCTCATCGGGGAGCCCGGCGAGGGGGCCAGCCCGAGCTCCTTGGGCTGGAGGCGGCACCTCGGGGCACTCCAAGCGCGACAGCGCCGGCGGCGACCGCAGCTCCCCGGGTCCTGTCGCCGCCGCCGCTCCCGAGGAAGGCTCAGGGCCAAGCGGTCTCTCCGCCGCCCTCCCTGCTCCCGACGGGGCCCCCCGCATGAGCCTGGGCAGCGGTAGGCGGGCCGATCCGCGGTATATTCCCAAGGAGGCCCCCCTGGCCGGGCATGAAGAACCCCCGGTGCAGCACAGCAGAGGCGCGCTTAGATCCACAGGCGGCGCTTCCCGAGAGCCGTCGGTGCGCCCAGGCGAGCCAGGAGGACGCGCGCAGCTCCGCCGCTTGCCCGCTTTGCCCAACGTCTTAAACCCAGAGGCGGCCTTCCCGGGGCAGGCATATCAGCCGGCCCCCCGTTCTCCCCTCCCTCCCGCCTCCCCTGCCTCCTGGACTCGCCGCTCGGGGCCGGAGTGACGCGGCTCTCAGCCAATCAGGAGGCGAGACGCCCCGGCGGAGGCTAGGAGCGGGCCAACCTATCAGGGAGCCGGGGCAGGGCTACGGGGAAAGTCAATTTTTTTTGCCAGTCAGGTCTTCTGCAAGCGTAAAAAGCCAGCCTCTCCTGCCAGGGAAGGGAGAATTGGGACGGGGATGGAATGCAAGATCGAGCCACTGTTGCATTTGTATTTTGCAACCTGCTTGCTCGCTGCCTTGGTCTGAGAGGCGTCCGCATTTCCCCTCCAAGAATCACCGTCGCTCCCCCATTACCCACCCACCCTAGGAAAATCCCAAATCGACCACCCCTTCCCACCCGCGCGGACGCGTTTCTACAATAGAAGAAGGCAGGTTTGGTTAGCGGAGAGAAGAAACGTTGCAAAGAGACTCGTTGCCGGGACTCCGGGCGCTTCGTTGCAGGGAGGTGGACGAGAAATAGGACTTTCAGGAGACAGGCTGTAGGTAAAAGCGAGGAAAACCCCCAGAGTTTGGAGAAAGTGCGATTTGGGGGTATTTTTTTCTACAGGCAGCGCCTGATTAAATAGTTCTCCTTTAAGAACGAAAGAGTGCTTAAACACCACACCACCTTCCCTGACACTTCTGCGCTCCTTTAAAGCGGTCTTCATCGAACCTATTTGAAACGCGAAAGCCTACTCATCCAAAACAAATCAGATATCTCGACAGACTGGCGTACAACACAGACACACCAATATCTACGCTGTTTGCAGTTCTGACATCCCAGTCCCAAATTAATTATTAAAGCTTATTCGCTTGGGAGTAACTCTGGTTGAATTTGGAGGTAGGGGACTTTCGGAGAAAATGTACAGAATGTTGTTGTCTGTCCCACACATTTTGAGTTGTCACAAAAGAAAAACTGAGGCCTCCGCTCTCCCTTTTAATCTTTCAAAGTTCTTCTCTGATTCTTGTGAAGAGCAATTCCTCTGAAGGCTTAAACAAACAGACAAACAAACATGGGTCGCCGTCCTGGTTTTCATTGATTACGTTTATTCAGCCATATCTAAGAGCCTCGGAAAATCCCTACAAATAACGCCAATGATCAAGCGACATCCTTTGCTCTATGCCACCTACTGCTGTCCTGCCGGGCAGTGCCTCCCATTAAAAGCAGTGGGATTTACTTCCTCTTTTTTTATTGAAAGATTATTTTATATGAAAAAAAAAGATATATGACAAGAACTAAGATGGGTGTGTGTGTGTAAAATAAAAGGAACATAAAAAGAAGACACAGTCACAACAAGAAGAAAAAGCCCTCTCTTTCTTTTCTGTTTTATAACTATTTTTTTCTTAAGCTTCAAGTCCACAAATTACCAGTTAATTTTCCCCCTCGTTTCGTTCAAAAAGTCTATAAGGGGTATCCAGACATTAATAAATGTAGATAGTGTCTTTTCTGTGATCAAAGAAATAAGTTTGGCCATCCCTGCAAATTCCATCACCTTCCCCAACCATTTTTCTATTGTAGGCAACGTCTGGCCGTTCCAGAGTTGACCAAATAATAATTCGGCTGCTGTGCTCATGTATAAAAACAAAGTTTCATGGGATTTACTTTCATGACTCTAGCAGTGGGATAGACATGTAAGTATTGCGTGGTGGATCTCTACATCAGCAATGCAATGCAAATGCACGCATCAGAAAAGTAAGTCTCTTGAATTTCTCTGGAATTTGCCTTCGGTAAAGGCACAGACCTGAGGCAGCTGGGGGGGGGGGCAGGGCGGGGGGCTGGAAGCAGCACAGCTCAGACCCAAGGACAAGGCTTTATAATGGATTTTTGACTGAAGCGTCATCAGCCAGAAAAACGTCAGTTCCTTTTCCCTTCCAAAGTGACGTTTGCTATACTCATAACGTCATGGTTTTGATGACGCAAATAAGAACTCCAATCTATTGATCTACACCCTTTCCCGACTGGTGGTTTGTATTTGCGCTACAAGGGATCCTAATAATTGCTGAGAATATTAATCCATTTTTCTTTGGGGGATTCGTGCTTCTTGGGCGGAGGGAAGGGATTGTTTGTAGTTTTTAAAGAGTGGCGTTGAAATGGAGATGTCGGGGGATTTTTCTTGTCAGACAAGAGAAAGGGGGGGGGGGTCAGAGGCAGAGGGACCCTTTACTGACAGAGGACCAACCCAGAATCCTAAGCACCTAGAGTACCAGGCAGTTGGTACTCGCCACTAACGAACTAATGGAAATAGACTGGTTCCTGTGCATACATATCCCTAGGATCCTAGTTCCAGTCCAAGGCTAGACAAAGGTCTCATTATCATATGACACTAATTTACGCCCTGTGATCACTGCGTTGAGTTTCGGAAAGAAAGACAGGCCATAAATCAAGTCCAATTACAAAATAAATAAAAGGAATATCAACGGCAAATGTTATTTAGTCTTCTTCTGAAGGTGTCGCCAGGCGTCAGAAGGTTGCTGTCTCCCTACTTTCAGTATGATAAAAGCGACCTTTTCCCCAGTCCCGCATTCTACTCCAGAGTAGAAGCGTGTGCTGATAGTCTTGGGGAAACCCCCCCCCCCTTTATTTAATGATCCCGACCGGAGTAGGACTCTAGCTTTCTCTAAGAGAGAACTGACCTTGAGAGCTATGATCGTGGGAATGCTCCAGCAAACATCGAAACTCTGTTCACTGAGAAGCCTCCGGGGGGGGGGGGGGCCGAGGCGGCGCATAGGTGGTGGTGGGGGGGGGTTCTCCCCTTAAACCAGATCCCCTCTCCCACCGCCCTTTGCACCGCGGCTGGTAACTGGGTGTCGAAAGGCTGGCCGGCGACGCTTCCCTTTTGGGTCTCACGTCTTTATCACTGAACTCCATGTATTATTTGAGCAGTCGGCTGGTAAAGAAGGTCAAATTAATTCACACGCTGCTCATTATCTGGTGTTTAAGTGAGGCGGCTTTATCCCGGAGATTTGGCAAAGGCTCTCCCCGCTCCGCTCCGCAGACCCCACAGCGTTTCGACGGAGACGACGTGCCCCCATTTGTAGCGGCTTTTAATCTGACAAATCTCTAATTTGTTTAAGACTTTTAAATAGGGGGGTTTCAAACCGATTCCAGCCGTTTTCTGAATGAAGTTCCCTCTCATTCCCCTCAAGATAATAAAATATGGGTTCAATAGTTTCCGCCTTCGCACCTGCAGCGGACGACCTATGGGGAAGCCAATAAGAAGTGAACCCCGCACCTTTCGGCACAATTTGTTTCTTAAGCATCTCCCGGTTTCTTGCGCATTCCCCGGGTTCATTGAGATGTTCGCATTACGGGCAAATCCCCAGGGCCTTGCGCAGGCACCGTTGCGGAGGAAAACAGTCACATCGCAGGCCTGGGGGAAGATGAAGGGGACGGGTTTTTAGTGAGGGGGTTTTTAGTCAAGCAAATTTGACCAGGAGGAGGAAGGAACAGAAGTGGAGGAAATCTGCGCCTGTGCGTAGGGGGTCGGGTGGGAATTCTGTGAGTACTTCCCAAATGCTCTGCACCGGGCTTAGGAATCCGTAGTAACTCTTCCCTACTCACTGTCGCTGACAGTGCCACACTGGGCAGAGTACCTGACTGGAGCATCTCTGGGTGTATGTTCAATGCACTTTGCGGCTGTGCGGAATAGCAAAATCCACTTGCAAACAATTGTGGAAGTGGATTGAAAGTGCATTATTCTGCATGTGCGGAAGGGGCCAAAGATGCGGGCAAGACACTTGGCAACCGCCCTTTAATCCGGATTCTATTACAGAATAGTGGGCTGCTTTCACACAGGTCGGGTGATGCGTTGTCAATGCGCCATAGCAATCCTGGGCTTTCCCGTTTGACACAGGCTCCTTCTGCACATGCAAAATAATGCACTTTCAAACTGCTTTCAATGCTCTTTGAAGCTGTGCGGAATAGCAAAATCCACTTGCAAACAGTTGTGAAAGTGGTCTGGAAATGCATTATTCTGCCTGTGCAGAAGGGGCCACAGGAAAATCCCTTGGCAAAGAATTATGACAGAGCAGGGACCCTGCAGTAGTCAATAAGATGTGAAAACAGTTAATGAATTCCTGTTAAGAGCGAACCTAAACATGCAGTCGGATTATTCTCTCAATCTATGTTGCTATACATTTATTTATTTGATTTGATTTGTACTCCTCACTTTCCTGCCCGTTTCGCAGGAATGGAGATGAAGGAGCGGGCAGAGAAGAAAAATGCTAGCAAATTCACAAGAGGGAGATCTAAGGGTGGGTCAGAACTGAGAAGAACCCCTCATCTGTTTCCTGTGGTCTCTTGGGATAAATTCCTTGCTCAGGATTACCTGGGTGAGCTCCAAGGAACAGCGCAGCGAAGAACTGGCCGACAAAAGTTTCACCTCTTTTCCAACCCATCACCCCTAAACAGAGTATTTAGGAAGTAAATCCTGCTGATTTCTATCGAGCTGGGCTGCCGAGTCCCTCCAGTGAAATCAAGGAGGACCTCCAAGTGAAGGTGTTTGAAGTGGGTCAGAACTGGAACAGCCACACGGCTGAGTAAACTGCAGAGTAGAGCCCTTTGGTTGGCCTTACTCACTGCTGGAAGCCCCTGGAAAGGCGTGGCGAAGTGGTCTGTCTCCGTTACAAGAACAAAACAATCTCTCGCCTGTGTACCCCACCGGTGCCTTATCTCCCCGACTCCCCAATTCCGGACAGTAAAGAAAGAGACCGGAACTGTAGGAAGACAGACAAAACGGAGGGCAAACATCCCTACGTCGAATATTTTACAAGGGTTTCAAACGAATGTGTTCAGAGAACCTCCGTTTTCCCCGTCCTGCCCGCAGGGTATCTATCCCAGACATCTTGGACCAGGTCGCTTTGAGAAGTCTGGCCGCTCAGACGCAAGTCGCTCTTCCGCTGACTTCGGGGACCGGCCCTGGGGCCTGGTGGCCTATTTTGAGATAGGATCGGCAGATGCCTGGCCTGTACCAGTCGCCCGGGTCTGGCAAGGGAAGGGCCAACAGTGTGGCCACGGGGAATGAGGGTGCCCTGGGAGCCAGAATCCACAAGAGCCAGGCGGCACCTTCAAGACGGAGCCGGATTTAATACTACTTTAAGCTTCGGTTCGAGACATTTCTGTCTTAAAGTCTCGCTTTGAAGTGCCACAGGGGTTCCTGCTTCTCTTTCTGTTGCCAGAGATGAACGCTGGTGCCACTCTGGAAAGACGGCCAGCCAGACCTCGGCGCCCTTTGATCCAAAGCTAGAGCAAGAGGGGGCCGTTTGCAGCCCAAGCCGACAGCGCTCGGTTTGGAAGGCGAAAAGGGCGGTCAGTTGAGGGATCCGCTATAATAGCTGGTTGCGCTGTTTCTTTTTAGCTTGTTTGCACAACCATCATCTCTGGAGGTTTATGGGTTATCACGGGTTGTCCCTGTTTGGGGCAGGGGGTGGGGGGAGAGATTCAGCTCGAAGTTCTCCGGAGTAAGCTTAATTGACAAGAATAGTTTCCCCGATCTAGGAAAAAAAAAATCCCACGCTGGTCCACCAGCAAGGCTGCTTCCATATCCATTAACCCATTAACTTTCAACACACTTTCAGTGCACCTGCGGAAGTGTTTGCAAGTGGATATCCCCGGAGGTGACCGCTAAAGCGCATTGGAAGCTCTGTATCTAACATGTGCAAAAGTGCTTTCCTCAGGGACACGTTTGGTGGACTTCAGCGCGTTTACTTTACTTTACTTTAGGGATCGTTTGCACTTTAGGGATCACTCAAGGTCGGAGAAAGTGCATTATCCAACGTGTGTGAAAGCAGCCCATGTCTCCTTATGAGCACTCACTATTGAAGTCAATGGAAGAAGCCGGATTTAACAAAGAGCCATGGAATAAGAGAATAAGAAGAATGAACCTCCTGCTGCTTGCATGAAAAAAATCAATAAAGAGAAGGGGGGAGGGGGGTGAAAATGGAAAAAATGTGTAGATAAAAGAAAAATATTAAATGTAACAAATGTATAAATATTCTATACAATAATTTTTTTTAAAAAAAGAAGTCAATGGGACTTACTGTCCAGTATGTGGTGGGTTTTCTGGGCTGTGTGGCCCTGGTCTGGTAGTTTTTGCTCCTAACAGGTTTGCTTGCTTCTATGGCTAACATCTTCAGAGGCGGGTCACTTTCAATCCACTTTGCAGCTGAATTTTACTGAACAGAATAGCAAAAACCCCTTGCAAGCAATTGTGAAAGTGAATTGAAAGTGCATTATTCTGCATGTGTGAAAGGGGCCTACGGGTGCTTTCACACATGCAGAATGATGCACTTTCAAACCACTTTCAATGCACTTTGCAGATGGATTTTATTGTTTGAAACAGCAAAATCAACATGCAAACCATCCTTAAAGAGCATTGGAAAAAAGGACTGAATGTGCATTGTTTAGGCTGATTCCGCATGGGCCAAAAACAGCGGTGTGAAAACAGTATAAACCCTTTGGCTGATTCCGCATGGGCCAAAAACAGCAGTGTGAAAACGGTGTGAAAATGGTGTAAAAGGGTTTAAAATGGTGTAAAAGGGTTTATACTGTTTTCACACTGTTTTCACACCTCTGTTTTTGGCCCATGCGGAATCAGCCTTTGTTTTAAACTCATTTACACCATTTTCACACCATTTTCACACCATTTTCACACTGCTGTTTTTGGCTCATGCGGAATTAGCCTTAGTATGTATGAAAGCACCTCAATATAGTTGTTGTCCCTTGTTATTCAGTTTTGCTCTTTCCCTTCCTTCCATTGTTACTCTGGACAGTAACAATTTTGTAGGCTAACAATTTTGTGGGCTAATTGGACTTAGCTCACATCTCTCTGAAGGGTACCCGGCCCAGACACCCCTCCTGGCAGTTAAACGATCTGTATTTCACCTTCATTCAAGCGCAACTAAATCTTGGCACCCGATTTACTCTGGGAAAAGGAATTTCATTATTTCAATGCTATTTCTATAGCCGGCACATATTAGTGTAAAGTCGCAACCATACTCAGCGAGAATAACCCAGCGGTGAGGCATATTTCTAAGCAAGTGAGCGTAATAAATCACAGAAAGATGGAACGCTGATCTCTCCTGTTTAAAAACAAACAAAAACACAAGTGATTTTTTAAAACCACCCTGAACTACAAATAACGAGGTTGGTGTGGACTTCAGAGCCAGCCAATTGTTCTGCAGTGAGGCTGACGCTACAGTAGGGCAAGCGTTTTGGACAGAAAGAAACAAGTCCCAGATGTAGGATCTAGTTAAACAGCGGTGCTGGGCTGTAAATCAGTTTAGTTCCAGGTAAATCCCAATACTTTGTTTAACAGACTGGGCAATGGGATAGAAGAAGAACTGCTAAGACCAGACCCTTGTTACAGGCGCCCCTTTACTTTCCCAGGAATCTGCACCAGAAATATGAGCCTGAGTATCAGAATCTCAGGCTCATTCCGCACATGCAAAATAATGCACTTTCAAACTGCTTTCAGTGCTCTTTGAAGCTGTGCGGAATGGCAAAATCCACTTGCAAACAGTTGTGAAAGTGGTTTGAAAACGCATTATTTTGCGTGTGCGGAAGGGGCCTCAGATTTTCACTCCTTGCAAGAAGGCAACCCTTCGACGTTCATACATTGCTACTTAACACTTGCAGGACTGGAGGGAAAGAAGTGTGGTACCATATTCTTCCTATCCAGCCCTGGAAAATTACTTCAGTGGTGTCCTAGTTGTAGAGGTAGTAGTAATGTGTTGTAAACTGCTCAGACCCTGTGCAAGGGGGAGGGGGAGAGCAATCTAAAAATGAGAAAGAGAAAAGTAGAGGTGTACTTGGAATATTTGGAGCAAAGAGAGAATGTGCCGTAGATCCTACTACTGCTAAGCATTGGACGAACATAATAAACTGAGCTAGGATCGGAGTTTAGGAACCACTAGTGGAGGCTAACAGAACGAAAATACATTTTAGTACATTGTGAGTACAAAGTACATTGCTTAGCCAGCTGAAATGATCACAGCAGCGAGTTTCCAGTGAGTTTTGTGGCATCCTACTCAACAGGAACCCTAACGGGACCCTAATCATGCATGTACCGTAGGGTGCCAAACACCCCGTTTTTCAGGAGACTTCTGCATCGATGCCTATCTGACAAAAGCCACTGGCTGATTCTGCACGGGCCAAAAACAGCAGTGTGAAAACGGTGTGAAAACAGTATAAACCCTTTTACACCATTTTAAACGCTTTTACACCATTTTCACACTGTTTTCACACTGCTGTTTTGGCCCATGCGGAATCAGCCTTTGAGTCCCAAGGAGGGGGAAATGACATCAGAAACAAATGGTGTATTGCGTAGGCGAAAGCCACACAAGCCTTTCTTCGTGTAAACCAGCCTGCAATGGCCATTATACATGCTTGAGTGTCGCATGTATACTTTCCTCAAAAAAGACCAGGAGGTCACAATCCACAGTCTCTTTCGCATGTCCTGAGATATTGTGTTGGGACTAAATGGGCCTTTCTGTCTTGACGAAGAGCTTCCCATAGTTTTAATCAGAATAGACTGGGAATGGCAACCCGCTTGCAGCCCATCCTGTATACTCTCGAGAGACCACCGTAGGGAAAAGGCTGATGTGTCTATCAAGTCTTGGACACAGAACTACTGAACGTTCGACTGAACGTGATGGTGGCTATATTTCGTCTCACCTTGGCTGAAACATGGTAGGGCTGCTAGCAGCTTGGATACAATGATCCTTTGGAGGAAGATATTCTTCCAGTTATCCATTCCTACTTCAAATGACTCAAGAAGTCGAGTCAAGGCATTTCAGCAGATAGGTCAATCAGGGGAAGTCAACCAGGGATCCTACATTCTCTGGCTCTCTTAGACAATTGGGGCATCACTGACGAAGCCTCTGCCCCATCCCTGGAGAATGGATTCCAAATCTGGCCCAAAATAATGCTGACAGGGGCTGATGGGAATTGTAGTTCTTGAACATCTGGAGGGCCAGAGTTGGTCATCTCTACTGTAGATGATACCTACTTAAAGACATATCAGCATTTCTAGTAAAATTGCCCCGGTTGGGGTTGGTGTTCCCAAGATCGCAGTTCCAAGAGCACTGATGAATCGGAAATGATTAAGTAGTAGTGGAAAATGCGCTCAAGTCGCAGTGGATGTTAGAAGGAACCTTTTGGGGCTTTTCCAAGCAAAAAAGTTCAGAAGTGGTTTGCTATTTCCTGGCTCGCTGCAGCAACTATGGGCTTCCTTGGTGGGTCACTCTGAGCCGGAACCATCCAGGTCAAGGCAGATGAAGAACTGCTTTGTCCGGAAGAAATACTCACGCCAGTACTCACTCCCTGGTCGCTACCATGGCCTACAACAACCCATTTCCTCTGCATAAGTGAGTTTGTAAAGGCTTAGGGGGGCGAAGGCGGAATTGCCTGGGGAAGATCCTTGAAGGCGGAATCGCCTGGGGAAGATCCTTTAACGTGATCTTGCCTTGAACTGACTCAGACTGGGCCATCAAAGTCAGTATAATCTACACAGGCTAGCAGCCTGTCCTTGGTTGTTTTGCATCTTCCTGTTCCTTTCAGCTGGAGATTCTGGGAGTTGAACCTGTGACACTGAGGCCCCTTCCGCACATGCAGAATAATGCACTTTCAATACACTTTCACAATTGTTTGCAAGTGGATTCTGCTATTCCGCACAGTGAAATCCAGCTGCGCAGTGCATTGAAAGTGGATTGAAAGTGCATCATTCTGCATGTGCGGATGGGACCTTAGAAGGAACCAAAAAAACTCCTGCAGTGACTAATTCAGAATAATGTTATTTGTTCACCGAGGAAAGCAGGCAGGCAGACGTCTGTGTAACTTCACTGACTGCATTTCTGAGTTTACCATCCCTCCTGCAGGTAGCTACTTATTCTACACTCCAGTGCTGATCTACTACAAGCTCTAGGAAATGACTTGATGGGAGCTTTGGCGGAGCCTTCAGCCTGACGTGCTGGTCTCTCTCCCCCACCCCCCCTTAACACCTTTGGCTTGTTGTCTTTCGCCTAGCTGGGATTACCAGTTATTCGCCCAGATGAAGAGCCATTAATTACCCACTCAGTCAATATTAGGAAGACGACAAAGCTTTTTACATAGGATTAAGGCGCCATCAGATCGCTCCGTGACGAGATATTCTAGCTCACGACCACAGCTTTCCTTCCACCGCTTCCCGCACTCGTCCTCCTCCTCGGCCCACACCAAGGAGGCATGGACCGGCGCGGGCGCGACTGCCTCGGAGAGACCCAGGTTGTCATCTGAGTTACTGGGCAACAAGATTCTGACTTCAGACACACCAGTGCAGATCGGGATTTCTCTGACACTGCTCGCCTCCTCGTCCCCAATCCGACCCCCGGTGGCTACTCTCATGAGAGCTATACAAAGCCTTTACCTTCACAATCTCAGTCTCTTGGTTTCAAACTGTTCTTCCGCATATAGCTATCCTTAATTGAACTGATGATTTATTTCCCGGATTTGCCCTAATAAAACGGCCAGGTTAATTACCCGAATAATCACCCTGGTTATAATAATTATAATCACCTGTGGATTTTCTCAGCGCACAAAATCTCCCGCTATTTCATGGGGTCCAGAAAGCCAAAAGCTGCGAGGTCGCATAACAGAGTACGGCTGCAACTCGTTATAAATATGCTGCACGGAATCCACTACAGTCCGAGAGGCATGGTTCTTTCCCCACAATACCTTAAAGAGTGAGTGTTGAGGAACTTCCATGTCCAAAGGCAGTATACCTCTATCATTGAGGGGGGAACAAGATATACCCATTGAGAGCCGGCTAAATCGCTGCCAAAGACAGACCTTGGCTAGATAGGTAAGGGCATTCTCACAACAGCCCCTGGGGGAAAACAATAAACAGCTCTTGAACACGATGAAGGCAGAAACTTGGGTCTTTCGTCCAAACTCATTACTCCATCTGTTACGCTTGTATGAGACGGGTGGTTTCAATGATTATCTCGGCGTGATCAAAGTACCCGCATGCCTTCTAACTCACAAGCTCGAACCCTTCCAGGAGCCGCTGGCCATCCCCCAACATTAAAAAAAACCCCTTCTCCGATTAAATGTCTAATAACGTGTGCACCATTTTCAAGTTCGTTTGTATCATCCTGATTCGGAGCCTTGTACAGATGGCCTCAAGGGGACTCTGAACGAAATGGGCGGAGCCAGAGGGAATGCAGGCCTTTGAGGATTCATGTGGAAAACAAAACTGGACCAGGCTGGGTTGCATCCCTCCACCTTTCAACCCCCCCCCCCCAAGGCTGACTGCTCCTTGTTTTCTCAAAAATAATCCTACAAGATTCAAACTGGAAGAGTCCCCCTAAGTAAGCGTATCTGGGATCACATACAAAGCCCTCTTTGGCCTGGGTCCCTCCATTTTGCCAAACTTTTTTTCCTGGGGTCCCCTAGGGCAGATGCACTCTTGTCAGCAGGGGCTACTCCAGGTGCCAACCTGCAAATGGGCATTCAAGTACCTTTTCCATTGCCCCCCCCCCCACCACCATATGGAATGGCCTGTTCCCATGCTCCTGACTTTCCACAAGCTATGAAAAAACGAAGGAGTGCAGAGTGGTGGTTAAAAGCAGTGGACTCTAATTTGGGAAACCGGGATTGATTCCCCACTTCTCCACATGAGCAGCGGACTCTAATCTGATGAACTGCAGGGTAACCATGGGGTGGTCCCAGTTCTCTTCAAACTCTCTCAGCCTCACCTTGCAAGACCCTTGGAAACTCCTTAAGGTAGAGAAGAGCAGGGTACAAATCCAAACTCTTCTTCTTCTGTTCAAGAGGGCTTTTTTTAGCAGACTAATAGAGTTGCACTGTACAAAATGGCTCACAATGGTCTAGAAGAAGAGGAGTAGTAGTTTGGATTTATATCCCACCTTTCTCTCCAGAAAAGAGCCTCAAAGAGGTTTACAAACTCCTTCCCTTATTCTGCCCACAACAGACACTTTGTGAGGTAGGTGGGGCTGCGAGAGTTCTGAGAGAACTGTGTCTAGCCCATCACCCAGCAGGCTTCATGTGTAGGAGTGGGGGACACAAATCCAGTTCACTAGATTAGTGCCTGCCGCTCCTGTGGAGGAGTGGGCAATCAAATTCGGTTCTCCAGATTAGAGTCTGCTGCTCTTAACTACTCTATGCTGCTGTGTATAGCTTATTGTAAGTAGAATCCAATTATATATATATATTTTCACCATTTAGTGTGTCATGTTAATGCTATGCTTCTATTTCTTTCTGGAGGTCCTAGACTTGTGAATTCCAATGCACTGGTTAGTCAATGTCCCACTTGGTTCATTGCACTGACTCGCCATTTGTAATCCGCCTTGTATTTCTATGAGAAGATGGACTATAAATCAACAGAGCCAAGCTACGGGTGGGGGTGGGGATGGGGTAACAAAAATGATGCCCTCTGTGTTACATATTTTTTTCTTTATATAACACTCTTAAAAGATAGCATAAATTGTGCAGATTTCTGCAAACTGTTAATGAATAATTACACATTTTCATTCTCTTATCTATCTATCATCTATGAATTCCTCCTGGAATTCCTTTGGCTGTTGAGAGTTCATAGCCAGACATGTTATGTTAGACATTAGGAAGACAGGCTGCAAAGAACTCAGAGGCATGACGAGAGTCCTTTGTGGCCAGAATGCTGGAAGGGTGAGGAACAAGCAATCGTTGCCTCTTCTAAAAGGAGCTCAATTCCTCAGTATTCCATTGCCCAAAATGTGGTAGAGAATTCCCCATGGTGGGGCAAATGTAAACCCAAGTGAGAGGTATTCCCAGTCAGTATGGCCTGTTGTGGAACTTCAAGAAGAAACATTTGGTCACTGTGTGGGGCAGAATTTGGACTAGAAAGATGGACCACTGCCATGATCCAGCAGGGCTCTTCTTATATTCTTATTCCTTATGTTAATTAAAAAATGAAATTTTAACTCTACCTTTTCCCACTTCCTAGTTATCTTCCAAAATAATGTAGAGGCACAATCCTGGACTTGGATCTGGAAGGCCTAGGTTCGAATCCCTGCTCTGCCATGGACGCTTTCTGGGTGATCTTGAGCCAGTCACATATTCGCAGTCTAAGCTGCATCCCAGGATAAAATGGAATGAGGATGGAAAGAATGAAGGATGCACTGCTTAGCTCCTTGGAGGAAAGGCAGAATTTTAAAAGTACTATATTGATAAAAGAGTCCCAGGTGTTTCACCTCTAGGCTGGTGATTAAAACCAACAACTTTGGTTTTAGGACAATTTCATGCCTACAACTTAAATATCAGTTAGATAGTATGATGAACCAGGAATAGTGTGGAGAAAATGTCCCATTCTGCAGAAGGGTTCCTGCCTCATCATTTTGCTGCAGGTATGAAGACTGAGAGAGAGAGAGAGAAAAGTCTTCTACAGATCTGGCCTGAACAACCAACACAAGAATGTTTTAAATATCTGCTTTGTGGAGTGGGTGGCCAAGTCAGATATCAAAGTGCCTGAATGAAACCCCTAATCAAGGTGCCTAACCTTACCCCATCCCACTTCCTTGCTCAGATTCAGGCAAATCTGTGATAAAACTCTCATAAGTGAGATCTTCAGACAAATTTACCTCTAAGATACCTACTCACTGGAAAAGACAATAATACTAGGAAAAGTAGAAGGCTGGGGGGGGGGGAACCAAACATGAAATTGACTGACACAAAGAAAGCAAGGCCCTCAGCTTGCAAGACCTGAGCAAGCTGTTAATGACAGGATGTTTTGGAGGTCATTAATTCACAGGGTTGCCATAAGCTGGAACTTGAAGTGATTTGACTGCACATAATGCACACACATAGATCAAATCAAGCCTGAGGCCTCCCTAGAAGCAAAAATGACCAAGTTGAGGCTATTGTGCTTTGGTCACATTGTGAGAAGACAAGAAGGAGTTGCCAAAACAATCATTCCAGGAAGGCAGCAGGAAAAGAGAAGGACCAAACATGAAACAGATTCACTGTAAAGGAAGCCAGGATCATCTCTTCTTTCCCGCTTCCCAGGCCCAGGTTATGATCTCATGTGTGGTGGTTATTCAGCACCTTGGTCAGGAGGAAGTCAGACTTTGGTGAAGAAGAGGGAGGCCGTGTGGCTGGTGATGCACCATGTGTGCTGGGTGGGGGGCATGAGAATTGAGACTGAACTTTCTATTTGTATGCCAGGAATTAAGCCAAGTACATGCAGCCTCTGCCTCCTCATGCTGCTTCCCAGTCACACAACCCACTGGGGCAACAGCCCCCTTTCTCCTCTTCACATGCTCAGGAGAGCAGTACCCACAGCAGCTGGAAGGGCAGCCCAGTGACTGCTGCTGCCCTGCTGCCACCTCTCAGCTGCTGTACCCCTCAAGTGGTCCCAGAAAGTGGTCCAGGGCAATAGTCCCCCTGTACCCCCTCACTATGCCACTGGCCACCCCTTCTCTTTCTATGCACCATGCAGCTCCCCATTTACTCCCTAGATCTGGTTCTGTAAATAACCGAAAGAAAGGAAGGAAAGAAGGAAGAAAGGAAGGAAGGAAGAAAGAAAGAAAGAAAGAAAGAAAGAAAGAAAGAAAGAAAGAAAGAAAGAAAGAAAGAAAGAAAGAAAGAAAGAAAGAAAGAAAGAAAGAAAGAAAGAAAGAAAGAAAGAAAGAAAGAAAGAAGGGGCTTTAAAAACCAGTGAGTCTCTAAAGTCCTCAAGGCTACTTGGATTATTTTGATCCAAGTCCTTCCACAGGGCGATCCTATCCTTGTTTATGCCACAACCAGTCCTCCAGTCTTGGAGCATCAGAGCACCCTTTTCACTTTTGGACATTGTGGGCAGGGTTAAACAATAAATTTCTATATAAATAGGTTTGCATGCCAATTAGGACAACAGCAGTGTAATCCTATGCAGAGTTGAGAGACTGGAATAATTTTTGTTCAGAATTTGCATATACTTAAAAATACTTCTACATTGTTATTCCACACGATGCATTGAAAATAGGCTGGGAGGGTGAACCCAGGTTGAGGTGAAGTCCTTAGGACTTTAAGGAAGTATATTAGCATCCTAAATAAATTAAATCATAAATCTAGACTCCTGGTGTGCTGTGCTGTCCTAGCAGGTTTCGTCGGAATCGACTGCCAGTCTGCTCAACCGGCTTTACTTCAATGCTACCTGCCTCCAGGATTGCACAGATAACGCCTAGGCATTTTCAAGGGCTGTGATGTCTGGAATCTACCGGCTATTGTGGGTTTTCCAGGCTCTGCTGTTGTGGTCTGGTCATTTTTGCTCCTGTGAAGCACTAGGAGCAAAAGCAACACAGCCACACAGCCCAGAAAACCCACAATCATGCCAAGATCTGGACTGCAAATCCCATAGACTCCAGCAGGAGAGACTAAAGGCCCCTTCTGCACATGCAGAATAATGCACTTTCAATCCACTTTCAATGCACTCTGCAGCAGTGCAGAATAGCAAAATCCACTTGCAAACAATTGTGGAAGTGGATTGAAAGTATTATTCTGCATGGCGGAAGGGTCCAGAAGGATTCTCTCCAGCCAGTCCCTGAGTCGTGGGTCTTCTGCCCCAGAGCTTAATGCTTTAGAAACCCTTTTTGTTGTAAACTGGGCTCAGTGAAAAGCGGAAAGGTAAAACCGGAGGAAAAACAGATCCCTTCAACTGGACATTTGTCTGGATCCCGCTTTCTAATGGATCCAAATAGTCCTTGGAAAGGAAAGACTTCTAGGATCTCAGCAGAGATGGCGGAATTAAACTAAGGCCTCTTCCGCACTTTCAAACCACTGTCACAATTGTTTGCAAGTGGATTTTGCTATTTGGCACAGTAAAAACCAGCTGCAAAGTGGTCTGAAAGTGGATTGAAAGTGCATTATTCTGCATGTGTGGAAGGGGCCTCAGTGGGACCGGGACCCAGTTTAATTGGGTTGTGCACAGAGTCATCCAACACTCTCCTCTCAGTGTTGAATGAAACCAGCTGGTTCATTTTAATCCTAATTTAGGAATTTAAAGCCAACACGTTTTTTGAACATATACATGTTGTGTTCATTTTCCCCAGCCGAAGTGACCCATTCATTTCCATAGGTGGGACTTTTAAAAACCTTGCCCTTCTATAATATTCAGCTGGGGATTATCTTTCTCTCTCATCGACGTACACTTACACAAAACACGCACAGCTATTAGACATACACAAACACACCTTATATTTCTGATACAAGAAAATGCCCTAAACTTCGATTTGCTGGGGAAAAAAAACCCTTGTGTTAACCTAAATCATTGTAAGATATTGATGAAAAGGCAAATAAATATCTCATTTCCAGAGTCTTGATCCAGTCTGCAGCGGAATTTCAAGAAATGGGCTAAAAGCAAACAGCTCTTCCACGGCCAAATGTCTAGGCAGAAAATCTACTCTGAACGGGATTTATGTACTTCAATTCTTAACAACAACCGGGCCATGGAAAGGTGCAAATAATCTCAATTAGCTTCAGTGGGATTTACTACCAAAATCAATGGACAAAAACACCCATAGAAGTGAATGGGAGCCATGCAGACCTCACAGCATGGAACTCGCCTTCAACTAGTAATGAGTAAGGTGAACTTCGGCAAGTCCCATTCATTTTAGGGGCGACTGTTCCCTTCACTTCTCAGAGACTTGCAATTAGTCAAGGTTTTGATCACAGGACTATTGTAGCCTGGAGATAGACTCCTGCGCATTCTTACTTATGAGTAAGTGTCAGTCATTTCTGTTTAAATACACTCAGGCTCCGACTGAACGCTTTAAATTGGAGACAAATAGAGTCTTTCCCCCTTGCAATAGGGTCTTTTCCACTTGCATAGGGAATAACTGAGGCTTAAACACTGGTGTAAATCCACCCCACTGAATTCAGTGAAAGATTCTGAAGTGATGGATCGTGTCACTATTTGCCTATAAAGGCCTTCTGAGCCCGAGACTTACCCCAAGCCCAAAATAATAAGAGCAAGATGATCCGCTGTAGCGCCCGCATCAATGGGATAGATTTAAACTCTAGGACTCGCAGGAATCTGTAAGGGTGCTTAAGTACAATTCAGAACAGAGTTACTCCAGTCTAAGTCAATAGGCTTAGATTGGAGTAACTCTTTTCTGGATTGCTCTGTGAATCTGGTTGGATCGCACCTCAAACGATTGGTGCCCCCTGCTTGGCTAGGGGACTGCTACCTCGATCTAAATACTGTTACACTTTTTGCAAATGTTGCCGTTTGACTGCAGGCAGAATTCAAGACTGAGCATTCAGGCCAAGGCTGAATCTGTCCCTTGCAGACTATCAGATAGCCCCTTCCGCACATGCAGAATAATGCACGTTCACAATTGTTTGCAAGTGGATTTTGCTATTCTGCATAGTAAAATCCAGCTGTAAAGTGTATTGAAAGTGGATTGAAAGTGCATTATTCTGCATGTGTGGAAGGAGCCGGAGGGGAGCCCGATCCCATGATCCAAGGCCTGCATTTCAGCCCAGTAGCCTCAACAGCCGTCCAGTCATTCCACGACTTCCCTATAGGCTCAACCCCCCAAAGCGCTTGAGTATTGAGAAGGAGCCAATTGTGCTTCATTCTCGTGCATGATTGTCACTTTTAATATGTGGACTGCATGTTATTGCTTGAACTGTTTCATAAAATATTTGGATAGCCATTTCCCTTCTGATTCGAAGCGGGGCAGGGGTCCAGCAGATATTGTGCAGGGCAGGAAATGTAACGTGTAAGTCCAAAGCCCCGGCCTTCTAATGACTAGTTAGAAAAATAGCCCTTTATTGCGCGGCAGAGGGGGAGTGGAAAGGTCACGGAGCATGAGAAAATACTTACACAGTGAAACACTCGCTTAGAGCTAAGTCCCATGGATTGGCTGCCGGGAGAACATCCTCATATTGCTTAAGGCGGATTAGTTGCCCCTTAACGCGCTCAAACTTCAGAGGAGCAGGAGTCCCCCATACACATTCTTTCAGTGCCTTAGTGCTACCCGAAGAGCATGCAGGGGTGGGGTGGGCTTCCTAGTGAGTGGAGTTAGCTGCTCCAGGTGAATCGTCCAAGGTAAAAGCAAGCGTGGCCTGATCTTACAAAAGGTGCACGTTTTGAAGCACAAGGAAGCGTCTGGGCTGGTTTTCCTGGGACTTCCTTCCAGCTTAGGTGCCATCCTAAAAACACTTCTCCTAGGGAAGTGCCCATTGACTTACATGGGACTTACTCCTGAGCAGAACCACTAAGAGCTTACAAGAAGTGTTCAAGTAACTCACAATGACGCATAATTTGTTCTAGTGGGAGAAGGACATTGGATTTCCCCTAGGAGACTTTGTGATCCGCACACATCAGTTGCTCCCCCAGACCTGCGCTACAATCTTGGCTTTGTTACCTTACACGCTGGTCAAAGCCGTGACTTCGCCCCCCCCCCCCCTGATTTCAATGCCATTCTGTAGACTGTAGCAGCAAGGGTTAGGAGCCAATTCTCCTATTGGCAGTAGGAGTCCCGTGACTCCGGTACCTGGCCCACATTTTTCTTATAAGTGAAATTCCACACAGCATATTTGTAAGTGCCTTTTGATCGAAACAGAACAGACC
This sequence comes from Sphaerodactylus townsendi, assembly GCF_021028975.2. Classification (NCBI taxonomy): domain Eukaryota; kingdom Metazoa; phylum Chordata; class Lepidosauria; order Squamata; family Sphaerodactylidae; genus Sphaerodactylus; species Sphaerodactylus townsendi. The sequence continues at coordinate 61,932,414 of NC_059434.1, forward strand.
AGTATATAGCAACCTAAAAAGGGTGCGATTATGTGGCCAGCTGCGGTTCGGTACAGCTCTCTTATTAATGAACAATATGTGCCGTAATTATTTTAAATTAATAGCAATAATATGTTTTCATAAATACCAGTTATTCATCCCGTATCTCCCCTTTAAAATTAAACTAACGTTAAGTTGTTTGAAAGAAATTACACTGGCACTGGATGACAGAGTTTCGCAAACAGTTTTCTCTTGAACAGCCCCAACAAAGTCACTCAGACTACTTCTTTGATGTTTGGGGCCTAGGTAGTCAATTAGTGCTTTTCAAATATATACATATACACCCATACCAACATGGGAGCGATTCTCTTTCTTGTTGGGGAGGCAGTAAGAGCTGTGACTTTAGCAGGGCTTACTTTCAGTGAGATCCAGTAAACTTGCACAGTTAGAAACTGCAGGGACGTATATCAATCCATTTTTTTTTTAGATGGAGGACCGGAGAAACGTCATTCATTCGAAAGAAACATCTGAGCTTTTGAATTTAGTGGTGGTGGTGTGTGTGTGGGGGGGGCATTACTAGAAAACTGTGGCTCTCAGCGACATTATGTTCATGTCGACGCGGCAGTGACAAACTGCCAAATACTTTGGACAACACAGACAAGTTCAGCAGAATTTAGATCTTTGCCCAAAAACCCGGGATCCAAATTAACTTCGGCAAACGAGTATTTGCATCTGAATTCCTCTCCCTCTTCTCATGAGCCTGAACACCAGAGGGCGCTGTTGCACTGCAATAAGGTCGACTCGGAGCATAGGCGAGAAAAACACAAGAGGTAGTGGGAAGGATGCAACGCCAGGCAACCTCGGAGAATGAAACAACAGCCGCCTAAAAGAAAGTTCCGAAAGACGGGCGGCGGCGGCGGCGGAGGGGGGGGGGGGCAACTGAAGCCCCCCCCCCCCGACCCTTCTGGCCCAGATCTAAACGAGTCAGGGATATTGTGATTGCCTTCAGGAGCCACTGTGGGGGGGCTGTCTCTCTGTTGAGAACTGGGTTGCACCCAGCGACAGGAGGGGGGAGGAAAAGGAGAGGGCCTGACTAGGAGGCTGGGCCGGGGGGACTCACCATTGGCGCCGGCGTGTTGCCTGCCGAATAGTTTGCTGCTGGACCCTTCTTTCCTGCTCTCCGGAGAATCATTGAATTCTCCTTTTTTAATATCAGACTCTTTGGAGAAAAGGCATTCGACAGCGGAAGGCTGTACCCCTGAGAGAGAAAGAGAAAGAAGGTCGTTGTTCGGGGGGAGGAAAGGAGAGGCCCACGGGGGGGGGGGGCGGGCGGCTAAGATGGCCAGGCAGACAGAAAAGGAAAGAAAAGCCAGAGTGAAGCAGAAAGCCAGCGAGCCCTTGCCCCATTTGTGGCAAGGTTAAAATTTGTTCTCCTCGCCTCCAACACCTCTCCTCTCCACGGGCACCCCGGACTTCATGAGCCAAGTCAATGTTTGCCATCAGCTTTTCAGCTGTCGGTGGCTAAGGACCTCCTCCCCCCCCCAAAAAAACCCCACAAACAAACAAACAAACAAACAAAAACCAGGAGGCTAAGAAGGCCTCTATCTATGTGCCGCGGAGGTGGAAACAAGCGAGCCAGAGAGCCACGAACACTTAAGCCGGAATGTCAATTTGGTGCCACAGATTTCTAAAGATTTGGTCCCTCGATCGATTGTTGGCGCCACCCAAACAAAACCCACTTGCTGAGAATGAGAAGGGAAGGCTCGGTTAGGAAACCGGCGGCAGGTCTCCTCGGGTGCAACCCAAGCGCCACCAGCCAGCCCGGCTTCTCCGCCCGCGCGCCCATCCGTGTCCTCGAAGGGGGCATTTTACGACGGTGCGAATCATTCGGCTAAGCGGAAATCGATCGGAAATCTCTCTCTTACCTAACTGGACGCAGGCCGACACCAGTTTACGGCAGTTGGACTCCATAGCCCGCTATCTGGAGAAAAAAGAGAGAGAGACGGATCCACATTTAGAAGAAGCCAGAAGACTGAAAAGCATCACAGCTTCTTTTAGTGGGGAAGAGGGGAGGGGGGGGCACGTCAATTGCCGCCCTCGAAAGGGAAAGACTCAGTGGACAGACTTTCCAAGAGACCCCTATGGCTAAACCAGAGGGGGCGGAGGGACCCTCGATCAAATAAGGGCCAGATCCCAAACGCTGTCGGTGGGACTGACTCCTGAGGAGCCACAATTCCGCGCCTCCTCCGCTTCCCGCCCTCGCCTTCCCTTTGGAAACCTTCCCATTCGCCACCCAGTGAAATGGGAGTCTGTCCCCGTCGGTTTCGTGAGTCGGCGCATCGAAATCGATTTAACTGGCGCGCAGGCTCTGGCTTCGGGGGATTTTGAAACAAACGCGGCCGCGATGGCTGACGCGTCCCCCACCCCTAACTGGTGGCATCGTCATTCTAACCCCACGAGGGCTAAATTTAGCAGATGCTTCACCAGACCACAACATACAAAAATGCCTCCCTCTCCCCCCACCCCCCCCGCTCTCCGGCCCATTCAAATAATAATGTAAATTCATGTGCAACACTGGACGCCTGGAATGCGACTAAGGCCGCTGCCTCTGGGGATGTTTCTCACTTCCAGAACCGTCTCCAGCCACAAACACTTGGAAGAATCATTATCGGGGAGGGGTGTGTGAAAAAAAAGTGGAGGTCGTATAGCTTTTGGCCGGGGGTGCGGAAATCGCGCGGGGGGGGGGGGTGTTGAATTCAAGTGACTCCGAATGAAACTTACACCCAAGGCTCGCTCTAATAAACAATTTAACTAACTCACAGTCAGATCCAAAACGCTCCCCGGTTTACAGCCCAGCCTTTTCCACCAAGCATCAAACAGACCGAAAGGGAATTTAGTTCCACTTCCAGAAGCCAAACTGCCAGCCTTGGGAAACAACTAACGAGTCCCGCTCTCTATAGGAGGGGCAGCGGCCTTACTTTAAGCACCCTTGCTGGGGGGCAAGTCCCTTTGGGCAGCGTGGGGCTTACCCCCGGGCAAACGGGCCGACCAGTGTTTTAGCCGCACAGTTGGATCCTCTGCAGTGCGCATGAATGTGTTTGGGTTTGGGCGCATCTAAGTTGCCCCTTTCCGCAGATGCAGAATAATGCACTTTCAATCCACTTTCAATGCACTCTGAAGCTAGATTTTACTGTGAGAAATAGCGAAATCCGCTTTCAAACCATTGCAAAAGTGGATTGAATGTGCATTATTCTGCATGTGCGGAAGGGGCCTAACCGGGAAACCTTTGGGGCCTGCAAAAGTCCGGACTGCTTTGTTCCGCTCCAGGGCGTCTGGTCTGGGTCTGACTTGGGCTTTTGAAACTGCTGGGGAAGGAAGGTGAAGAGGCCTGTCACTCCCCCCCTTTAAATGTGTCGTCACAAGCCAAGCCATGGCAGCAAGGCGGGGGTGGGGTTAGATTACACGTCAAAGTTCGGCGACCCCCTGGGATCGTGGGGCAGGAAAGCAGGGTCTCTGGGTGAAACGCTGGGATGGAGTTGCCTTCCAATGAGAGAAAATGCCATGCTGGGGAATAGGGAAACAGCCATCCGGGATCTTGCGGGGATGGGGGGGGGGGGGGCTGCGCCCGACTTGAAGTTGCCCGACTTGAAGTTGAAGAGGCCCATCTGGGGGAGGAGGCCCAGGCGGACAGGTGGTCCCGCGACCTCCCCCCCCCACATCCTTGTGCGAAGGAAGGCGGAGGCGCTGGGGTGTTGCTTTTAAAAAGTCTTTGGGGGACTTTGCTGATGACCTGCGGGGTGGGGCAGCGAAGAAAGGCTTCCTGCCTGCCCCTCCGTCGCCCACCCAGCCAGCTGCCTAACTGGGCTGTCTCTTTACCCCCACCCCCCCCAACCTGGACAGCCCGGCCCCTGCCTTGACGAGGGGGGGGGGCGCTCCCCGAGACCCCTTCCCCGCAGCTCCAGATTTTCGTAATTCTGCAGGGTTTTTAATTTTTTTAAACCACAGGATTAGCTCCTGATTGAGATGTCTGTTCGGGAGATATTACAAAAATCATTATCAGCGTCCTCTCCTCACTCGATATGAAGTAACACAGATGGGATTTTATTAGTCCAGGCTTCAAATGTTTGCTTATGATAATTTAGGTAGGAAATTTGCATGTCATCATGGTTTGGGTAACCTCCCCCCCCCCTTCAACGCTCTTCCCCTTCAACGGGGGTATTCCAGACTGCCCTTTGCTTCCAAGCCATTGAGGAGCCGATAAAGAAATGCATGCTTGAAACTCGCCAATATTTTAAGAAGGAAACGATCGATAAACAAATCAAGAGTCCGGTGGCCACCAATAATTTTTCCTGGATACATCCGGGGCCCCCTTCCTAGAAAGAGAGTCCAGAGAATTGCAACGGAATTTCCCTTGCAGTTCAAGCTCCAATCCCACTAATTATATGCAATAAAGGCCCATTCCGTTCAATGGGAGCTACTCCTTAGTAAATGAAATTGGAGGGTCCGATTCAAAGGAAATTTCGTTGCAGGTCGCGATTTGGATTTCAACCTTCTTTGGAAACCCAAACAGCAGTGGGTGTACTATTCCTCCACCTCCCACACGCAGCCTGATCCTAAACACACATACACGGAAGTAGATTCTCCTGGACGCACCAGTCCAAGTGAGTCAGGATCGGGACGTCTCGAAGGCCAGTGAGATGCTGATTTTGGAGAGTAGCTCTACAGCTGTAATTCTCCAGGCCCTCGATATTCCCAGCCAGAGACAGAAGAAAGTGGAGGCCCGTTCCCAGTAAGTGGAGGCCCGTTCCCAGGCCTAGTATATGAGCGGTGGCGAAACGGTTTGGGAAGGCAATTTAGGAACCCCCCTAATTCCTCTCTGAAGGTCCTTAAACCAGTTCTGTCAAGACAAGGCAGGCATGGCAAATTCCGTCGCCCCGGCGCAACGCCTGCCCGGATGGCCAATTTATCTAACAAATTGAGACATACAACTTTCATTTTCCTCCCCCACCTTCCTCCAAAAACTCGGACGGATTCGGTTCATTGCAAGCCTGGAACTCCAGTCTCCCCTTTAAACGCGCTTCCTAAATCCCCGTTTCCGAACCTATAGGAGTGTGCGTGCGTTGCGTGCGGGTATGTACATGTTTGCACGCCTCTATATGCATTTGCACGCCTTATACTACAGGGGTGGCTGTCCCCGACGCATCTATGGCGGAGCAAGTCAGGCGCTGATTCAAAATAGCGACAAGTTTAGGATTATTGGGTTGTGTGAAGAGGGGACAGGTTTTTTGCTTCGGAAACAAATGGCCGGGCTCAATCGGTTAATGAAACGCCAGGCCAATCGAACCGGATCTGATCCGAAGTTTAATAAAAAAAACGACCCTTATCTGGCCTGTGAATATTATTTTTGGAAGCCGCTGCGACGCTGATTTACGTGGGAATAATCCCCTGGATCAAATGAATGGCACAGATCACCCAATCATTGGGGGGGGGGACGATAGTGATTACGGGTAGATTCGGGCTGATCAAATCGGATCCTCTCTACACCTTTGCACGCGGTTTGACGATTTTTTTTTTAATATACAAAAAAGAACGTGCTGAATTTCCAGGCCTTCCGTCTCTTTTATGTATTTTACAAGCAAGACACACAAGTAATAAGTATGGATTTTGAAATAAACACGTCGGCACACAGACAGGCGGGCGCGCGCCAGGAACCGGGGCTCAGACGGAGTTTTCTCTTCTCCGTGCAAAGCGGCACAAGCGGCGTTTGCACGGGATCGGGGAGCCCGCATTTGACAACCGCCCGGAGCGGAAGCGCTTTCTTTAATTGCTTTAAAAAAAAATGCGGTAAGTAACCTTCACTTTGCAAGGCAACGGGCCTGGCAAAATCTGTCGATAGGCGTCAACCGGAGCCACCGACAGGCTCCGGTTTTTATGCCTTTAATGCCGAGAAAGGTTTAAGGTCGCCGGTGGCGGGACCGGCCCCTTCCTTCCCTCCGTTGCCTCGCAGTTTTTGCGGGATCCCACGCCGGAGCCCGCCCCCTTTCCCGCTCTCTTCGTGTCCCCGTGGGTCCATTTGTGTCTCATTTAAAGATCCCTCTCTTTTTTCCCAAAAAGAAAAGGCCGCTTTGGAAGAAATGAGTTTGTTTTCAGTCATAAGCAACTCAGAGGCGAACTTTGGAAGAAAGGAAGTCCGACAGTAGTCGGAGTAGGTGATAGTAAGAATAACAACAAGAATTCCTCAGCCAGAGCACTGTTGGCTCTAAGTGGCGGCCCCTGATCCTAAGAGGAGTGACTGCGCCAGCAGAAACATAAACACGGCGACGAGGGAAAGGTAATTTCACTACCGGGAGTGAGGTTATAGGACCGAAATGAGTTGTTCCTTCTCCGGGCTGCTACTTGCAGGCCTAAGACGGGGGCTCGAACTTCCAGCCCGCAGAACAACAAGTCAGCCACAAAGCGGACAGCACCGCCAAGAAGACCCGCAACGGGTCCTACTGGGTTCTGTCTGTTTGTGGTGGCGCGTCCTGAAATGCAGGCGCGCTTGGGGGGGGGGAGGGGGGGAAGCCGGCCAGCGTGGTGCGAGGTCTGGGCTCCGGATGAAACTGGGGATCGGCCGGGATGGAGCTGCGACTCGCTGCCCCCCCCTTCACCCAGGGCCCCAAGAGCGGCGCCCGCCCCCAACTCCCAGCCGCGGCTGCAAGCAGCATAGCCGGGCCCCAGCGCCACAAATCAGCCGCCGGCCGAGTGGAACCAATCGGCGGCCCCGCATAGTCTCACACCGCCGCCGGGGGGAAGGCGGGCGGGCGGGCAGGCAGGCGGGCAAGGCGGGGGTTGTGCTTACCGGCTGCCTGGCTGGTGCTCCGGCACGGCTGGCCCGCGGCGTGTGGGTCGACTGGGCAGGTCCTCGGGGCGTCCCAGTGGCGAGGCCAGCCTGAGGCGGGGCGCGGGGGCGCGGGCGCGGGCAGGCGGCGGGGCGGCCGTCCGTCGAGGAGGGTCCGGGGCGGCCTGCGGCTGGCTGGGCTCGGCGGCTCCCTCTGCTCTCCGCTGCTGGCCGCTCCGCTGGGCTGGGGGGGGGGGGGAGCCGCGTGACGTCAGCGGAGATGCCACCAAACTCCGCTCCGCCGCCCGAGCAAGAGCGAAAGCGAAGGGGAGCGGAACCGGGGGGGGGGGAAGGAGGAGGAGAGGAGACGAGACGTGGGGGGGGGGGGGGAAGAGAGCGTGGGGGGGAGAGATAGAAGTGGGGGGTGGGGGAGAGGAAAGACTTCACCCAGCCAGCCGGACTCAGAAAAGCCAGAAAGTGAAATCTGCAGGGGGGGCGGTGGGGGAGAGAAAGAACCGGAGGGAGGGAGGGAGGGAGGGAGGCAGATCTGAGGCAGTCGGACGCAGAGGGGTTAGCCAGGAGAGATTCCCAAGCAGGTCCCGATCCTAGCCTACTCACTTGCACTCAGTTGGGCTTGCAGGTAAGTGAGTGGATGGCGGAGAGAGAGAGACGGGCAGGCAGGCTGGGGGGCGGAGGCGCACGAGGGATGCCCAGAAGGGAGAGACCCAAAGGACGGGGTGGCAGAAAGGGAACGCTTTCAGGTGCTTCAGGTGCTGGCTCAGGTGCTGGGCGGCAACGTGGCTCCTGGGGCGTCCGAGGGCGGCCCCGGCAGTGGAGTTCCGACCTCAGGCGGCGGCAGCCGGACAGGAGTGAAACAAAAGAGGCCGAGAGAAAAGGGCGAGATGGAGCCCCGCTCGAAGAGGAGCTCTCCGAAGAGGGCCGGGAAAGGCCCGGTGGTTCCTTGGCTGAGGACGCCGCCGGCCTCGCTTCAAAGGCACCGGGGCCAGGGACAGGGCGGGGGACACCTCTTTCCCCCTCAAAGTTTGCAGCTGGACGGCGATCTGGGTCTACTTGAGAGGGACGCCTGGCGACCCTCAAGCCCCCGAAGCGCTTTGCAGGGTAGCCCGTCCTTGGCTTGTCGAGGCGCCCGACAGGTTCACTTGGGGTCACGGACCACTCATTTTTGAACAGGACCAGGCTCCTTTGGGGGAGGGCGACGGGGGGGGGGGAAGGTTCCGCCTGGCGCGGTTTGGGGGCCGCTTCTGCAGAAGAGGTTGCGGGGCCTAAAACACGCACTTTTGCTGTCCCGGCGATTTCTTTTCTACAACTTGGAGTACAGAGATGCATTTTCGACACCTTTCCCGTGAAGATTTATTACGACAATTATGACCCTTCGCCCCCCCAAGTGCCAGAAATAGAATTATCGGGGCAAAGTATCACAACGGAAAGGTGTGTGTTTTCTTCACAAACGCAAAGGTTGAGAACCGTCCGACTTTATGTGCTGGCTATAGAAACTGGTCCCAGTGCAGCGAATCTTTTAATTCCCCGCTTGCACTTCTAATGCGCAACACAAGCAAACTAAGCGCCCGGGCTTTGCTTCTGCAGAAAGGAATGTCTCGCCTGATCCGCGCCCAGTTTAGAACTGGTTTTGTTGCCTATGACCTCGGGTTTGTTTTGGAAAAGGAAAACGTTCCTAAATAGGCAAACGACAACTAAATCGTGTATGAATAAAACAAAACAAAAATAATATCTGAAATATCTTGATGTTACTGGAACGGGATACAGTTCCAATACTGGCGAGAGGAAAACGCATTGACACTTTGGGCATGCAAATCAGCGGAGGCCATTTTGGAGTCCTATTAAACTAAGGGTGGGATTCTAAATACACGTGACTCACTCCCAAGTGTACACGGTTAGGATAGGCCTATATCTATATGACATATTGTTGTTGGTGTTAACCCTTGATCTATTTTGCTAACTGTGAACACGGTTCTGTCACATACTAAACAGGTTAAAATAACTTTAGGGGAACGTATTATGTGGCCAAGAACTCCAGTGGTCACCCCAAAAGACAGAATCCATCCAGAAATCCCCTCGACCTTGCCCTGGGACGCTAATCCAGAGTTAGGAGATGGGTGACAATCAGCCACCACACGAGGCCATTTTATTGCAGAAACTTGGCATGTGTGAACCATTAAGTGTGCAACTTTCCTGGTGAACACACGGACATTTTGCCGGGTGGGAGACCCTCACATGTTTGAAAAGGCTTCCGGATACTCACGGGTCCCCTGCTTGGGAACAGCAAGTTAAATTCGATCTGGCAACCCAGGCGGAAAAGAGAGGCCGGGACAAACTTCACAAGCCACACGGGAGCACCCAAAAACTGGGCATTGGTCTGTGGGTAAAAGGGTGGGGGTAGAAAGGGAAGGATGGAGCGAAGGGGCGTCCAGCCCTGTTGCTCGGCGTCGGCGGCACCCTTGGCCTCCCGAAAGAAATCCCTGTTTCCAGGAGGCAACTCGCGGAGGGACCCTTGTTGGGACCATCACAAAGGTAAACAGATCCGCTCTGTCCAGACGGCTTTTGCTTTGAAGCCGTCGGAAGAATGCGAGGGAGAAGCTCGCTCCCCGCCCCCCCCCCGCCAGAGCCCCGCGCAAAGACCACAGCGCCCCCCCCCACTTGCTGGGTTCCAGAAACTTTCAATGAGGCTCTTCCACAGACCTCCCCTCCCCCCTCCTTTCTATCTCTGTCTGAGCCGCAGCCAGCCGACGTACAGTTGCTGCTTCCCTCCCCCAGCCAGACCCCTTCCTCTGCCTGCCCCCGCCGAGGGGGCTACAGTCTGGATCGCAAGTCGAGTCGGCCACTTTGACGCCCTCCCCCTGCCACCCCCATCAAAAAAAAAACCTGGTGCAGCAGAAGTGAGCAGCTGGTGGGAAATGCAAATGGCTGGCGGAGAAACATAAGATACAGAGTGATTTTCATTCCCTCCTCGAGTGTGTGGAAGGAGCTGGACATACGTTTCACGCTCCTAATCCTTCTTTTACATTTTTAGTCATACTCCTATTAAACAACTAATTAATGCCCAGAACCTCCGGGGAATACATTAGACAGGCTGCCGCGGGAAAGGGGGTTCTAGGGTGTCTGGAAGCGACGGAGCTGCTTTAATACGCGGATTTCAATTTCTCTCCCTCCCCCCCCCCCCCCCCCCCAGCCCACTTTCTTCTCTCTGGCAATACATGAAATCGAATCCTAGGCCGCCAAGGTACAGGCGCTCGGCTGGTCCTATTTTCCTGCTGGGCGGCCGCAACACAGCCACTTTAAACAGAAGGCGGACCCCAAATGGAGGGAGCGGGACTGGTTTGGGGTCACTGCGGGATCAGGTGGCTCTAAACATTTTTTTTTCTCCATCCCTGGTTTTGCTGGATCGCAGTGCGCTTTGTCAGGCGCGCCCAGATGGCTCCTTCTTTTCCCAGACCTGTTGGAGGGTCGCTGGCTGCGGTGAACGGAAGGCGGGACGCCTTCCAAGAAGCACGCGCTGCGACCCTCCGTGGAAAAGCCCCATTGGCGTCCATGCAACCGGGGAGGAGCAATTGCAGGATCCCGGGCATGGAACTGGGTGCCTTGCCCTCTCTTCTGCTCCCAGGGCGTTGTGGCGGCGCCTTCTTCGAGTGCTTCTTCCCGCCAAGGAAATGTGTGCTTATCACAATTTTCCTGGGACTTTCTGTGCGCGTGAGGTTGCCGTCTTGTGCACACTTCACGTGGGAGTAAGTCCACTGAAGCTGTGTGGAGCGGTGCAGGCAGGGCTTTTAGGGACCTTCGTTTCAACCCTCTCAAAATGGCAGCTGCATGAAAATCCCCGGTAATGATGAATGAAAAATCAGCCCCCCGCCCCGCGCAGGGGGCCAGCGGTTCCTCACTTCTCAAGTAGCCCCCTGTTTCCTTCAGAAGTTATTGAATTAGGATTCAAAAGGCTCTGAACAACACCCCTGCGCGATGCGATGCTAGGCAGAGCGATTCCAACACCAACCCATCTAGACTGGGTTCGCTCTGCATAGGATTGCCTTGGAATCCAAGCGCCCTTCTTTAGGATCGGACGCAGCCCGTCCATTCTCTTCTCAGAGGACCCGCTGAAGTCAGGGCAAAAGGGGGCACCGCTTTCCTGGCGCACCCCCTTTGAAGCAGCCTATTCATTTCAAAGGGGGTGACTCCCCGAACGGCAGCGCTGTGTGTAGTCCGATCCTATCAAGCCGTGTCCTTTTCCGTGATAGTAAATGGCACAGATTTCAAGGGGCTTGCTCGCTCCCTGGTAAGTGGGCGACTAGCCCATTTCCAGATAAATGCATTCCATTTCCACTTTTTTTCCCCGGAGGCAGAAAAATTCGGGAAACGCATCCAAAAAAAAAGAGAGTCTGGCATAAGGTCTGACATCCTAAACGCATTCCGGAGTGAACGCCACTGAAATCCATCGAGACTGGCAGCCGACGGGTTTAGGTTTGCGCTGGAAGGCTGCGAGGCGAGGGACACGTTAAGGGAGCCAGACCTCGGGATCTCAGCGGGATCCCATCTTGTGCCTCCAGATTGCCAACAACGACCAGCGACAACCCAGACCGCTGCAATTAAGTCACCGTTCAGAAAGTCGCTGAGATACCTTCACTGCACGTTCTCGGGTCATTGAAAGAGGCAAGGAGGCACCCGGGACCAAATTGTGGTGGATTTTTCCACACTGGGTGGCCCTGGTGTGGTTGTTTTTGCTCCTGCTGGCTCCAAACCAGGGCCACGCAGCCGGGAGAAACCCACAACAGTCAATTGATCTCTTGGGGAGGCCAGCGTGGTGTAGTGGTTAAGAGCAGGTGCACTCTGATCTGGAGAACCAGATTAGCTTGTGCACTCCAACACATGCCAGCTGAGTGACCTTGGGCTAGTCACAGTTCTTCGGAGCTTTCTCAGCCCCACTCACCCCACGGGGTGTTTGTTGGGGGGGGGGGAAGGGAAAGGAAATTGTAAGCCCCTTTGAGTCTCCTTATAGCGGAGAAAGGGGGAATATAAATCCAAACTCTTCTTCTTCGAGGGCGTTACCTGTGCAATCATAGAGACAGGTAGAGTGGAAGTCCAGCCGGTTGTTGAACGATTACTTCCAACGAGACTTGCTAGGACTGCGAAGCACACCAGGAATGTAGATTTATGATTGAATTTACTTCGCCTGTTACACAGATTCGTCATCTTTAGCGAGGGCTGAGGTCAGGAGCGATCTCCTTTACTGTTCCCTACTCCCGAATTGTGCTTTGGGGGTCACAACTACCAGACTCTGGCCACACAGCCCGGGAAACCCACAACAGCTGCCGTGCTTCCAGTCCCTTTTCACGCGTCCTTCCTTCCCCAAAGATGTCCCCACAAGTCAGTCTGGGCCCCATAGCCAACTGTCCCCTATAGCCAATCAAGCAGCATTATTGATTGACACGCCGGCAGTTCTTTTCTAGCTTTTTAAATTATTATTTAAAAGCGTGGCCAGGTCTGATTTCCACACTGCTCATCTGCACGCCTTGATTCCAATACAGCTATACAAAAAATAATAATAATGGTGAAACAGGAGAAAAAAAGATTTGCATATAAATTATGCCCCCCCCCCCGCCTCGTGTATTCCAGCGGTTTATCATCATTACCAACCAACGAGAGCTTAACCACTTCAACTAAAAGAATATATAAATGTCTGTTTTGACTCAGTAATGAATTGCCTCATTAAAACGTCCCGGGGATTTGAACTTGGGGGGGGGGGTGTCAGAGGGAGGAGGACGTGTTAAAAAAAGACGTTTGAGTCGGGGCACAGCCAGGGAATCCCAAGGCTGCAATCCGTGTAAACACAAGACATCTTTTATTTCTGGTTTTCCTTTGAAGTTTCTTTAAAAAGTAGGGGGAATGGGGAAACCCCCCCGGGGGGGGGGGAAACCGGCATTGCAGCCTTGCCTGGCAGATCTGGGGTTACCATGTTGTCCAAAGGGGAGCAGGCGCGCTCTCTCCCCCCCGCCCCCAACCCCCTTGCTCTCCCACGCGAGAGCTCTGCGAAGGGCGGCTCTTCCTGCCCTCAGTCCGGAGCAGGAGCATCCCCGACGGAGCGCCCCCTGCTCCTTCGAGGACAAGGCGCGGCGCTGCCCAGGAATGCTCCAAGTTCGGGAGGGGGAGCGAGCTGTGTGTGTGTGTGTGGGGGGGGGGGGGTGAAAATCCGTCGCCTCGGGGGCCGGCCAGCCTTCCCCTTTCATTTCAAGCACTTATTGATTCGCCGTTGTCATCTTTGGCGACGCAGAAGGACACTTGAAAGAATTTCTGATCTGAGAAACGAGGTGACCTGACCGGAGCGCTCACCAAATTCTTAATTACCACATCAACTGCTTGGGAGAAGGAGCGAGGGAGGGAGGGAGGGGAGGGGAGGGAGGGGGAAAGAAAGAAAGAGACCCTCGACGGCAACTCAGTGTTGCTGCTTCTCAACTTTCCCTCCTAATTATTCAGAAACTCCTTTGTCTGTCGTATTTCGCATTATCTTCGGTGTCGGAGTCAGCGTTGGCTGCTATCAGGGATCCTGAAGGAGAGCGATATAAATAATTGGAGAGGAGGGTTGTGGGGGAGAGGAACACAACCAGCTTTGGCCATTCAGCTCAAGACACCCCCCCCCCCCTCGGTGTGAGGAGGGAGATGCTGGCTTCGCTGTCCGGAAGCCGGATGGATGATCTCGAAACACCCTATCTCAGCCTACGCGACCTGTCAGGCTGGCTCTGAGATCAAGTGGATGGAGAGGGCTAACCTGGTTTGAACAGAAAGAAAAGAGTGCCTCTGCGCATACGCAGATGCGTGTGGTGGTTGTGCTTGAGGGACCAGCCCCGCCCCCCATTTAGGTATGCTTTAGGCAGACCGTACACCTCTCTGCTAACTGCTTTTCTCATTTGGCCCCGAGCACTCTGCAATTCTGCAAAGAGGACACGAGGCACACCTTTTCTGTACTCTCACCTTATTTTCCCTTATTTGGATATTAACTTTAACCCTGGAACTAAGGAGGGGAAACGGGTGCACTGAAAAGGGTTCTTAATTTTAAAGCAAGCAGCTCCCCCCACTTCCTGAGAAAGAGATTCTGAGGAACAGCTTGAAGGTGGGACTAACAAGAGATTCGAACTTGCAGCTCCAGTTGGCATGCTGAGAAAACGTCCATAAGAATCGTAGGAGGGAAATTTGTTCAGAAAGCAAAGATGTCAGATGTGCAAACTACTACGTGGATGTACCTCAGGTTTTTAATGTAAAACAATGATAATGATAATGATACTGCTGCTATTACTACTACTACTAGTCTGCCAGGATTCAGACCTTAAATGCTGGTAAATATTGGGGGTGGGGAGAACAGTGCAAGAAGGCACAAAAGAAAGTCCTTTCATTCTTGTTCTCATGGCTCTGACTCCCCTTAATCCACAGGCAGTTAAACTGAGTACTTGGACTTCAGCAATGAAATCACAATCCCACATGCTTGCTTACTCCCTGGCAGACCTTTTCGAATTACATCCAGTGGTGGCAAAGGGGCTGATGGGAATTGTAGTCCATAAAATCTGGAGTGCCAAAGGTTCGCCACCACGGATTTACATACATACACCTTTATGGGCATCAAAATTAAAATCCATTATGATAATTATAAGAAGACACAGTTGATTAACACTTAACAAGTAACAGAAAACAACATTATATAAATACATATGTATTTGGTACAATACCTAAAATTAACACTTGTTTCTGACAATGTGAAGAGCCCTATAGGAAACTAGCTACCCTCTTACACAGATCTGGCGAAGGACTATTTAATAAAAAGGACGTCAATGCTGCAACTGAAGAAGAACTGGCTCTCAGAGAAAGAACAGGGGTTAAGAACTTAGAATCTCAGCATAGAATGAGCAGAAGAATAAAATACGTTGTACTGTCTCAATAGTTCCTGAATCACAAGGGCAGACTCTTTCTACATATGGTACTCTCTGGAATCTTCCACAGTGTAGGGCAGATGGCATAGCATTTCCCAGTAAGCCCTGCACTGCCTCAGATTCTGAAAGAGGGAATTCAGCTGTGGGTGGTGGTTAAGAGCAGGTGCATCCTAATCTGGAGGAACCGAGTTTGATTCCCTGCTCTGCCGCCTGAGCTGTGGAGGCCTATCTGGGGAATTCAGATTAGCCTGTGAACACACGCCTGCTGGGTGACCTTGGGCTAGTCACAGCTTTTCGGAGCTCTCTCAGCCCCACCCACCTCACAGGGTGTTTGTTGTGAGGGGGGAAGGGCAAGGAGATTGTAAGCCCCTTTGAGTCTCCTACAGGAGAGAAAGGGGGGATATAAATCCAAACTCTTCTTCTTCTGTATTGGCCTGGCTTGCTTGGGATTCTTAGACTCAACAGGGAGCATGTTTAGAGGCAGCACAAATAAGGTTTTGAGCCTCAATTTTCAAAAATCTGTGTTTTATGCTTCTGTAAGCATCAGAAGCAGAACAGGAATGAAAGGACTCAACAGACAGGGCAATAGAGTTTATCTTCTTCTCCCTTATAACTAGCCAGTTAGAGAAATGTGATTCAGTAAGCATCTGATAAAGGATACTTGAAGGGCTGGAGTTATACTGCAGTCAGTACTTAAATGCTGTAAGCCACACTGAGATCTTCATCTTGTACTTGGCCAGTTTCAGTACATAGGGCTGCATACGATACACACCTTGGCATTCCCATGATTTGGCATAAACAAGTGGATTGTGGGAGCTCGACTGAGCAGCTGGCAGCTCCAATCCACAATAGGGAACCATATAAAAGTTGAGTGACAATCTTAGGATTGAAGATTTTTAAAGCTGCGGGAATTAAGCAATAAGTCATGCTGACATTAGCATTCAATGGTTCTAATCTAAATACTTACACAGTAGATCAGAGGCGTAGCTGGGAAAATGGACCCTGGAGACAAAATCTGAATTTCCCACCCCACCTCGGGTGCCCAGGTCTACCTCCCAGAGCCCAGGTTTACTGCCTGGAGCCTGCACCGGCGTCCAGGTCTACTGCCTGGAGCTCGTGCCAGCATCCAGGTCTATCACTTGGAGCCACTGGTAGTGTCTAGGTGTACCGCCTGGAACTGGTGCTGGCACCCAGGTCTATATGTGCCCGCGGACATGTCCCCATAGGCCAGTGGTTCTCAACCTTCCTAATGCTGCAACCCTTTAACACAGTTCCTCATGTTGTGGTGACCCCCAACCTGAACATTTATCCATTTTACAGATGGAGAACACTGATGCAGAGAGTCTTAGGTGACCCCTGTGAAAGGGTCGTTCGACCCCCAAAGGGGTCGCGACCCACAGGTTGAGAACCACTGCCATAGGCAGTCTCTGCTGCCCCCACAAGAAATGCGTCCCTGCATCCATCTGACCCCTCCTGTGCCCTGTTCCCCCCCACACTGCCTGCACTGCCCTTGCTGGTTGCTTTGAAATTAAGCTTAATTTACCTCCAGGGATATGAGCAGCACTGCAGCCGGGAAGAGACCAGGGAGGGAACAGGCTAGGGGGAGAGTTCCTTCCTTGTCCTTGTCCCTGTTCCCCCAGCCTCCCTCCAGGCGTTGCTTGCCAAGAAGTAAAGTTAGCTTAATTTTAAAGCAACACAGGCGCGCGGGGGGGGGGGGGGAGAGCAAGAGCTGGTAATCCTAACAGACTACTTCAAAACATGGAGGCTCGATTTAGCCAGGATTAATTTTAGCCACTGATGAACCTATCTTCCACGAACATGTCATCTACGTTTCATTGTCTCTGGTGGCCAAAAATATTATCTGAAATACTGTTCTGAAATTATTCCCAGTCTACTGCCTTAAGTATCAGAGCCTTAAGTATTTCAGAAAAGGGAGAAATTATGTTGTCTACTCACTTTCTCTCCATGAAGAACAATGACTGTATTTATGAAGCAAATGTAACAGATAAGGCCTATTGTTTGATGAAGTCAAAGTGTGGTGCTCTTACAGTGCAGCCCAAAGGAGAGTTATTCTATTTTGTTGGAGTAACTCTCCCATGTTTGTTTAAACAGGTGTAAACTGGAGGAACATATGTCAGGAACCCCAGCAAAATAAGGCTGCAACCACCACAATAGGAGAGCATTAAGGCACCAGTAATTTCAGAGTGGAGAATCTAGCATAGCAGAACCTACAGGCCATATTTGTGCACTATTGTAGCAGCTGGGTCAATGTCTGCAATGGTTTCCAAACAGTGAATAGGGAGATCTTACAAGAAGACCTTGTATTGTCCAGCAGTTTTCTCCGTTTAAGAGCAATAGACTCTAATCTGGAGAACTGGGTTTAATTCCCCACACCTCCACATGAAGCCTGCTGGTTGACCTTGGGTTAGAACTCTCTCAGCCCCACCTACCTCACAAGGTGCCCATTGTAGGGAAAGGAAGGGATTATGATTGTAAACTGTCTTCAGGCTCCCTAAGATAGAGAAAAGAAAAGCATAGAAACCAACTTCTTCAAACCAAACTTCTTTTATTAATAAGAAGTCTTATTATGTTTCTATGTTTGTAGAAATATAAAAGTAATTAGATGACTGACACTCACTGATCTGGAAGTTAGGTTTATTCCATTTTAACAAGGAGATTATGACAGTTTCACTAATTATTATTATTTTTAAAAAATTAATACTACATAACTATAAAGATGGTAAATCAGCCACCCCACCCCCCTTTAAAAAAGAGATAAATTCTGAGAACTCCTTGTAGTATACTTAGTTACTTCGGGGTGGTAGTTAAAATTAAGACTAATTGCTAATGATATGAACCACCGTTGAGCCCGGTTTTTGGAATCAGTGGTTAAGAAAGGTGTGGAATATACTTGCTTCATGCTGATTGGATAGTCCTTGAAAAATGTGATAACCTTTGCATCTGCTTGGTTGCTGCAGATTGCAGCTGCTTTTACCCAGTCTTAAAACCTATATCATCTTATTTACTAGAGAGAAAGAAGAAGAAGAAGATTTGGATTTATATCCCCCCTTTCTCTCCTGTAAGGAGACTCAAAGGGGCTGACAGTCTCCTTTCCCTTCTCCCCTCACGACAAACACCCTGTGAGGTAGGTGGGGCTGAGAGAGCTCCGAAAAGCTGTGACTAGCCCAAGGTCACCCAGCTGGCGTGTGTGGGAGTGCACAGGCTAATCTGAATTCCCCAAATAAGTCTCCGCAGCTCAAGCAGCAGAGTGGGGAATCAAATCCGGTTTCTCCAGATTAGGATGCACCTGCTCTTAACCACTACGCCACTGCTGCTTCTCCAGGTCATGGTCATTCAGGTCATTCCACTTGCCAACTCATATAAAGCATGGCAGTACTTGCTGTTCAAGAGAGCTGACATACAGAGTTGTAAACTGCAGTACTCTGCTCATGACCTGAGTTCAATCCCAACAGAAGTCGGTTTCAGTTAGCTGGTTCAAGGTTGACTCAGACTTCCATCCTTCCAAGATTGGTAAAACAGTTCAGCTTGCTGGCGGTAAAGTGCAGACAACTGGGGAAGGCAATGGCAAACACCCTGTAAACAAAGCCTGCCTAGTAAATGTTGTGATGTGATGTCACCCCATGGGTCAGTAATGCACAGGGGTCTACCTTTACTTGCTATTCATGCCTGCTTTGCACCAGGGCAGTCAGGAGACCTGAGATGCAGAGTGGTAAACTGCAGTACTGCAAAAACTCTGCTTTAAATGAACTGCATCAGCTGGGTCACATTATTTGCTTTTTTAAAATCTGTTCAGTCAGTGACATCTGTTCTAGAAGTGATAACAATAATACCTGATTACCAGTTTAGTTGATTCCAGGCAGTCACTGAAGGCATGTAGGATCACTAAAGTAGTAGGTCTCACCTCAAAAACTATATACTTGTTTTCTTTTTTCAGTATGTGCCTTTTAAAACTGGAGACAGCGACAGGAGACAAATGGATGCAATTGCTATGAGAAAGCCATCTGATCATTCAAAAATGTTGTGTAATCATCTAAATGGAAACACCCACATTTATTTGGATACACCAAAATGGCTCAGGACATTGTCCCAACCAGCATGTGTTTGACCATAATTACTTCTTGATTGACTGAGGTGAGCAAGACTCAAATCAAACTCTATGAGCTGTTTTAAGAGCTGACGCTATTCCATGGAGACAGTAGTGGAAGGGAACTATAATTCTCCCTTTCACTGTACATTGGAAAGGATAAAGCATTAAGCATCAATTGGGAAAAGCACTCTTTTAAGGGCAAATTCAGTGGCATGCAGTAGATTGCTTTTTGTCTGGGAGAGTTGCCAAGTTCTTTTACTCCCTATAATATACCATGTCAAAAAGCTGGCTCTTTATTATACAGATGAAATCTGTTTCATCTGGAAGCAAAATGGTACATTTGCTTCTCCTGCGGAATACTCCTTTGCAAATTGTATGACGTTTCGTTTGGCAGCAAAAATAGTAAATTTACTTTGCTAGCTGAATACGGGATTCCAAATATTTTACTTTTATATGAATCAGTTCTGGCACCATCTGTCAAAACAATATGCTGAAACGCTTTTAGAAAATATTTTTCCGATTAAATTTATTATGTGATGCCGTTGTATTTATGACAGACTTAATGTGATAATATAGATAAAATAGTTCTCAACAACGTGGTAGTTATCTGATAAGGGTGTGGGCTTTTGTACTTGCTTGAACTGCACTTTGGTGAATATTTGAAAATGGATTGTGGTGAAATAATGCATGGCATCAAACTGAAAGGTCAACAGGCTGAAAAAGAGACTCTACAACCTCCTATCCTTCTAACTCTTTCTGTGAAAATGTTCTGACATTACAGTCTCTTTAAACAGATTGCAGAGGTACACCTTGATTCTGCAGCCACTTACTTGAGAATATTTTTTTTCAAGATTGGCTACAAGGATGTCATACTGTTCTCCTATGTAAGTATTTTATGTAAGTGACCACGGCTTGGGTCTTTTGAAGTTCAGGGATAGGGAGAAAGTGAAAAGTTGAAACCTTTCCACCAGGAAATGAAACATCAGCATTGCCTGGTATGGAAAATGTATCCTGCCTTCTGAATGCATTGATCATGCCCTGGTTCATGGGTTTCTCTCTTCCCACTAAGCTGTCAATCATTCTGTCTCAGTTCTATCATTGCTTTGTGCCACTGACCGGCCTTTTTTGTGCAAATTTCCTCTACTCCAATTTGAGGATGTTTAAAAGGACTCAACAGGAAACTCCTATATCTTCTGAATTTTGTCTCTTATATGGTTGGGTTTGTTCTGTGTTCAGGTAGTGGCCTTTATCACAGTAGAGCTCTCATTGTGAATAAGATGCTGGATATGCCCAGTTTTAAGTCTTTGGGGCAACTGGAGAGTTTTAATTTACATGTGGATGAAAGCTCAACTTATAGGGAGGTATATGAGCCCTTCGGGGGAGGGCGGTCTATAAACCCAATAAACAAACAAACAAACAAACAAACAACAACAACAACAACAACAATAATAATAATGATGATGATGATGATGGTGATGATGAATCATATTCCTATGAATGCAACTCAAGCACTAATTCACCCACATGAATGCTAGGCTTTCTGATGAAACACATCAGTGCTGAGGTAGGGGAACATTGTGAGAAAGGAACTAGCTAATGTGATAACATGGGACCAAATATTTGCTACTGCCCACTCTTGGTGTAACCTTGAGACTCGAATGGGATCAAATCCAAGGCGGATATAACGACCACTTCCCAAAATGATACAATCTCATCTATCCCTATCCAACATTGGTACAGTCTCATCTATCCAAAATTCATGGAAAGAAAAAAATGTGAAATGTAACATACGATTGTTAATTTGTTTTAAAAGCCAGCCCTATGCTTTTACTATGCCTGCTCAGTTTGTACCTGGAATTTTAGATAACATTCTTCCCTCTGCCCTCTAAGAACTGTGTTTTCTCAATTACCTGTTGCTTCCATTTGTTTGCCTTCCAGTTTGCAGATGGTGCATATTCTTTCACAGTCTCTACTGCAGTGATGCTCAGTGGTTTGGGAGCCACATGTTGCTTTTTCACATGTTCCCTGTGGCTCTTCTGAACAGTGTTTCAGGAAAATGGGCAAGACTCTGACACAATGAGGCTTCTGGATGACAGGTGGTTCCAGTCTTAAAACAGCAGCTGGCAGGTGAACAGGTGAGTTGCATGTTTCTCTGAGGTGCAGGACTTGTGCCAGGGATGGAAGTAAATGTGGCTTTTTTACTTGATAGTAACTGTGAATGTGGCTATCAGGCCTAGTGACTTTTAAAGCATACTTCTCTCTTAAATAAATCTTTATACAGTCTTTCTTTAGCTGGAAAACCAATAGAAGAGTACTTGGCAAAATCTAACATAGTCATAATAAGTGTAAATAACTTTGGTAGAAGTTCCATGCAATGGAATGTTGACTAACTCACCCATATTTCATAGATCTGAAAAAGCAGAACAAGACATTTGATTCTGTAGATGAACATCAGATCTAGTTCTTCTGCACCAAAGAAGAATCCTTCACCACATACTTAAAACACCTTTGTCTCTGTTCCTGTTTGTTTTGTACACTGAGATAGAGAGATCTCTGTGTGCCACACTAGAAATTCTGAGAGGACAACAAATCAAGTACTGGAATAGGACAGCTAAAACTGATCATATGTGATCTTCCAATATGTTTATATGTGCCCAGCATAACCTGACCTCATCAGAACTTAGAAAGAAAGTAGGATTGGCCATGCTTAGCACTAGGATGGGAGGCCACCAAGAAAGGGCAATGGCAAACCACCTCTGGACTTTTCTTGTCTTAAAAACCCTACACGGTTGCCATGAATTGGCTGCAACTTGACAGCACTTTCCACAACCACCAGTGGGTGTTGTTATCTGAAGAGGTGAGAGCCTGTCCCTTTTAAAGTTGGGGAATTAGCGAGAGCAGACCTTTTACTTAGCGATGGGTCAGGCAAGCTTCGAATCTTGGTTACCAACTTTTACAGAGAGCTTCTTAAGCGAGAAACCTCAGGAGAGTGAAATAAAAAATAACAGTTGTATTTAAAGGGAAAATAATAAACATGCAAGCACACAATAATCAAAGCAGCAGAGCATACACACTGTCCTAGGAAGCATTTTGAGTTGAGGGTATAGGCTTGGAAAAGCAGACAAATTTGTCGGGGAAGGGTTATATGACCTATTTCTGAAGGAAGAGTCCAGTAAAGCAAAGTCTGAGTGCCAATGCTGAGCTTAAAGAAGGCAGAGAAAACAGATGGCACCCAGCGCAACTGAACCATAAGCTAGCTCAGAAGTATGGACAGTGAGTGCTGAGAGAGGGACTATTTTATAGGGAAGATTGGGCCCTTTAATCATGCTAAGAGACCCTTAGCATGATTAATCTCCCAAAACAAAGGGAAGCCTTGTCTTTCTGGGGAGCAACAAGACGTGGGCACCAATTTAAGTGCTGAGTCGTCAATCTAATGGGTTGACCACTTGGTTTAAGTGGCTGAGTTGGGAGTGCCTGAAAGGGGGAAGGTAAATTACAACTGTAAAACAATGTCAATGCAAATAAGGTGGTCTTTAGAGAGAAGTTGGTCAAGGGAAGAAATTAAGATTAGTGTTGTACTGGCAGGAACACTTAGGAATAAACACATCAGCATGTTCTTTGTTTTAGTGGGGTAGATAGGTCAGGGCTTCCATGGCAGAAGGTATTGTTCTCTCTTAATCCCTTTAGGAACGGTGCGAGGCAGGTATTTTGCAAGGCAGATATGGGGGAGGGCATGTCTTTGTGGGTACACTAGCCAGTGGCCAGCACCCAGGGGGCGGGGGGGGACATCTTGTCCCAGGCACACACCATGCAGGAGTGTGGCAGAGGCGTGGGTGTTACAGGGTGTGGCGTGGGTGTGGCAGGGCGCAGGGCACACACATATCCTGGGCATAGTTACCCCTCACTACGGCTCTGACACTAGCCAATACAGAAAAATAGCACTTTGGCTCTGCACTGCCAGGCACCCCAATGGTTGGCAGGATGGGTAGAGGCAGAGCTCCCCCATCCCACCATAGGTTTATCTGGTAGCAGTGTAGTAGTTAGAGTGTTATACTAGGATCTGGGAGATCCAGGTTTGAATCCCCAGTCCGTCAAAGAAGCTTGAGCCAGCCACACACACTCAGATTAATCTACCTCACAGGATTTTTGCGAGGATAAAATGAGGAGAATGGTGGAAGCTTCTTTGGGGAGAAAATAGGGGTGTAAATGAAACCAAGAAAGAAAGAAAGAAACATTGCTGTGAGAAACTGTAGCCAGCCATCCAGCATGCAGTAAATCACATGCGAGCAGGATTTTCATATTGCCCTGTAAATGTACATGCTCTCCACAAAGAAATGCTTAATGGGTTGGATCCAGTCAGCTTTTAATTGTTGTTGTTTAATCTCATTCTACTCCCTTCCTTACTACCTCCCTTGTCCCACATAGCTCTTGTCAAGTAAGGTCCCATTATCCCCAGCATAGCTCAAAGGGAACCTCATCCTTTTTTTTCACCCATTAGAAAGTTGGTTGGATCAAACTCAATGCATGAAGCTGCCTTCTCACCCAAAGGCACACATCCATGTATGCATATGAATACCAGGCACCTAGATCTCTTTGCTTCACTCTTGCTCCTGAAATATGTAACAGGGATCACAGCTGCTTGTTCTCCTTGTTATGTCAGGTATAGCAGCTTTGAAATGGTTGCTGACACTCAGCATCACTATCTTTGTACTACAGGGAACTTTAAAGATAGCCCAGCAGTGAGCCAGAGGATGAGGTCACTTTCTATCCTCCATGTGTTATGGAATCATAATATTACTCAACCATATTGGGGGTTCCCAGTTTGGGCAAATCCTGGCAGTAAAATGTCCTTAGTCTTCTGTATTCTAAATTGTTGTGTACTTCTTTATCTCAAAGGCAGGTACCCAAAGTGGGATTAATCTTGCACTGGTAACCTCAGTATCAGTTGTCTCTGTTTCTGTACAGGTGCGAAGCACGGCAAGAGCTAAAACCACACGGAATTGTGATCAAAGCCAACAGCAAAGATGTTGGAAGCTTTGCCTTGTCTTGAAATTTTGGATGGTGGCCTCTTGTTTCCCCATGAAACTCAGTGAAGATGAATTCCTCGGCAATGCCGCTGTTCATGCTCCATCCATTTCAGAGGAAGAATCCGGTGCATGCAGAGGCGTATCTCCAAGGGAACGGTGTGTGTGTGAGATGCACCGGGCGCTCGCCCCTGTGGGGGTGTGGCGGGGGCATGGCGGGAGCATGGCGGGGGGCGTTCCAGGGCGGGACGGGGGCAGAGGACGCACCAGTGCATCGGGCACTTCCCCCTTGCTACGCCTCTGGGTGCATGTCCTTTTTTAAGCAATAGAGTTTGCTCAAGAGTAGAGCTGTTGTGCCGAATGAGTCAGCTGGTTTGCAGATGGAGACCTCTGGTAACTCTAGTCTCATCCTACGCATTCTTGCAATGGACTGATATTTCAAACATCTCATCCCCTTTTGTTTCCATCTAATGCTTCCATCATAAGGGTTAAACCGTTGTCGCTTTGCACAGTAATGTGAGGAAATTCTGCTTCTGTCCAATGTAAATCTCCATTTTAGTCTATCATTGAGTTTTAAGGTAACGTAAGTCTCAAATAGCATTCAGATTTCAAGACAGATCTTCCCTTAAGCTTAGAGTTTTACATCATTGATCTGTTGTATTTATTAGAGGTATTATATAGTTGAATCAAATTTAAGTATTTGACAAATGTTTTTTCGAGACTAAAGCATGTCTGCATACCCTTGCTAGAATAAAAGAAAAGGATTGTGCTAATTCATCACATACTGTTAGCAAAACCCTTTTGGAGAAGGTGTGGGTTAGAATATCAATTCTTTTTCCGTAGGATGCCGCAGCTTGGACAGAGATTTGTTTAGATTGCTGGAGATGAAGAAGTGAATGTTTCCCTGTATCCTTTTCTTTTTTGTAAGTAGCTATATGCCCTCTCAAATCGCCATCTGCTAATATATAGTTCCCATTCTATATAGTAATATATCTGTTTTTATTGTTTTTACTGTTTTTAACTATGACGTGTTTTTATGTGATGATATGTTTAAATTATTGTACTCTTTTTGTTGTTCATCACCTTGAGCCCTTTGGGGGAGGGTGGTTTAAAAATTCAAAATACAAATGAATGAATGAATGAATGAATGAATGAATGAATGAATGAATGAATGAATGAATGAATGAATAAATGAATAAATTTGAGGCAGTCCCCAATTTCCTTCCAAAGTTACTTTTTGAAGTCCTCCCTTCTCCAGTTTTTACAAAACGTGCTGTCAAGGGTACTGACAGGGCTTAAATGTGTGTTCAAATGAATAAGTTAGATGGCTGTGAGATGACTTTTGGCTGTACTGGTGGCAGCAGCAAGAGACATATGGTGTGATTGCTGTAAAGGGTGTGTGTCATTTCTAGCAACTAGTTTAGAAATTTTGACCTAAATGGGTCCCTGCAGCTACTTTTCAACAGGGACAAAGTGATATAACCACTTCATTTTCTTTTGCAGTTTTGTTTCCCTTGTTCCTGGTTTTGGGTCACCTCATTGTGGTGCAGTGGTTAAGAGCAGGTGGACTCTAATCTGGAAATTGGATTTGATTCCCCCCACTCCTCCGCATAAGTGGTGGATTCTGATCGGATGAACTGGATTTGTTTCCTCACTCATATACTCGAAGCCTGCTGGGTGATTTTGGGCTAGTCACAATTCTTCTCTTTCAGTCCCACCTACCTCACAAGATGTCTGTTGTGGAGAGAGGAAGGGAAAAGGAATTTGTAAGCTGCTTTGAGACTCCTTACAGGAGGGAAAGGGGGAAATATAAATTCAAACTCTTTTTCCTCTTCTCATGTTTCTTGCAGTTTTTTTGTTTCTTTTATAATATTTTTGTGGAATGATTGAATTATACATGTATTTGATGTAGGGGTGAGAGAGTCAGACTAGGACCCAGGAGATCTTAGGTTTGAATCCCAGACCTGTTCCGCACATGCAGAATAATAAACTTTCAATCCACTTTCAATGCACTTTGCAGCTGGATTTTACTGTGCGGAACAGCAAAATCCACTTGCAAACAATTGTGAAAGTGGATTGAAAGTACATTATTTTGCATGTGCGGAAGGGCCCCCAGTTCTGTTAGAAAAGCTGGTTCAGTGTCTTTGGCCCAGTAATTCCCTTTTTTACCACAATCTACCTCACAGGGTTTTTGTTGTGAAGACAGAATGAAGGAAGGAGAAAATGATACCTTAAGCTACTTTGGATCCCTACTAGGTGAAAAGTGGGTTAGAGATATACACATACATTTAACCATCCTATGCCAAGTATGTGCAGTAGATGCAGAATTGGTGTTGGAAAACGCACTTATTTTTTTAACAGGAAACATTTGAAACAAAGAAAGAGATGAAGATTAATGGAAGAAATAAAATTGAAGATAATTTGGTTCTGTTGCTGCTTTTCAGTAATATGATTATTTGATTTGATTTACTTCATTCATACATTACTTTTCTCACCACTGGTGACTTAAAGCACTTACAGCTGTAGTATTAATCAAAAAAGCAGACCGGATCCCTTTAAGCATTTTCTTTTTGGAAAAAAAACACTTCATTTACAAGAAGTTATGAAATCCTTCCAGTATAACAATCCACTATGTATAATGATAACAGTGAGCAAGCTCACTGGCTGCAACTTCTTGAAG
Source organism: Sphaerodactylus townsendi (assembly GCF_021028975.2). Taxonomy (NCBI): domain Eukaryota; kingdom Metazoa; phylum Chordata; class Lepidosauria; order Squamata; family Sphaerodactylidae; genus Sphaerodactylus; species Sphaerodactylus townsendi. Next base: position 61,958,968 of record NC_059434.1, read on the forward strand.
CAATGTTTACTTATTTACTTCATTTATTTCTCACTTTGCTCCCCAATGGGTATCCAAAGCAGTCTACATCATTCCACTGATCCTCATGTCAACCCTATGAGTCAGGTTAGACTGACTTGTGGATGGCTGAAGGTCACCCACCAAGCATCCATGACAGAATCGGGATTCGATCCTGAATCAGCTGGATCTTTATCTTACATTTTAAGAACTATACCATGCTTGCTCTCCTTGGGCAATGACATTCCTGGGGAGGGGGGAGCTACCAAAACCAGATTCTGATGTGCTATAATTGTGTAGTTAAAGTAAAATAAGGTTGATTTTTGAAAGCCCTGAAATAGCAATGACTTGTGATGACTTCATGCATGCAGATAATAATGGAATGGAATTGGTTTATACATTCAGGGACAAGTCACCGAGAAAGCAGGTTGCACACAATGCATGCATGAACCACCTGCCCTTTGCTTTTTGGCAATCACACAACATTTTTCTAGCCCCTATTCCCCCAAAGAAACGCTAGTTTTAGATTGAGATTAATATATTTTTTTCCTGTGACATTTGGGATGTATGGCTCAGCAGAACAAATTATTCAGTATGTTTTAGTTTCAAGCTTCTAAAATGGAATTCGGGCTTGAACATCAGGATCCAATTAAATGATAGCTGGATCTGCTTGAAAAAAAAATATTAATGGTCCAGAAGAGAAACTGTGTAGTCTGTGCTGACAGTATTTCTTTGTGTTCTTATTTAGAGCCTTCCTGTTTTAAATATAAATCTGGACATTGGCCTGTCAACCATAAAACCATATATTCCATCCAACAGCTGAACTCAGGGGTCACACCCAAGCATGACTGTCATGTTTAACAATTGGTTGTTTGCTCTGAGCTGCCTTTAGGTGTTTGCCAGCATTCGCAAACTTGGCTGCGACTCACGTGGCTGGGTGAAAGCATTCTTCTACTGTTCTGTTGTCCTTTGGAGGGAACATGATTTGTGCCTTTCTAAACATTTCTGTTCTGTAAATACATTGTGCCCTATAACTGTTCACGGCAGCCAAGTTCTGTTTACATACCTTTTAGGCAATGTTGATTTTCCTCCCAATTTGTTCATGTTTTTTTAAAAAAAATAAATAAAAAAGATCAACACGTTGTTTCACAGGTCCCAGTGCCCTACATGGTGAGAAGTTCAGGGGGCTGGCACATCCCTGGATGGGTTTGTTTTGGAGGGCAGAGGGGCAGAGGTTTGTTTTGGAGGACAGACATATATTGTTTTGGAGGACAGACATAAAAGCCACCTGTGGGCTTTTAAAAAACTTTTCTTTTTTAAAAAAAGAACTTTGATTTGCAAACGGCATTTCTGTGGTGGGTTTTTACAGGGAGTACTAACAATAAGAATAAAATAAAGAATAAAAGGAACTGAAAACCTGTTAATCTTCTCAGCGACAATGGAACTAAAAAACCAGGATGAGGGAAATCTTAATATGCAGCCTAAGCAGACAGAAGTATGAGAAGCAACATTGTTGGTTCAGTGGTACAATTCTTGCCTACCACTAATAGGCCTTAGCCAGCTCACAGCAGAATGTCTTCTTCTTTCTCTGTCTCTTTCAGCATCTTCATTCAGTGCTTCTTTTCACACCTACAAAGAATTTGAGCATAGTCATTGAGGCCCATTGAGAGTCAATATCTGCAATTATTAAGAAACATTACCCTTTCTTTTGTCATGTAGGATAGACTGAGCCACAGTAATCAGAGGCTAAGCTTGTTGTGATGCAAAATGGTAATAATAATTAGTATATTTATATATTAATATGCCCAGACGCACAGGGCCAAAGCGAGGGGGAACTGCGCCCAGGGAATGTGTGTGCCCCTGCCGCACCCCCACCCTGGAACACCCCCAGAACACCCTTTCTATGCCCCTGCATTGGTATGTACCCGGTACGTCATGCACCCCCCATCCCCTTGGCGCTACACCACTGCTGATCCAGATAGTCCAGGCTAGTCCAATCTTTTCAGATCTCAGAAGCAAAGCAAGGTCAGTTCTAGTTAGTATTTGGATTAGAGATTACAAAAGACATCCAGTGTTGCTGCTCAGAGATAGGCAATGGCAAACCACTTCTGAACATCTTTTGCCTTAAAAAGCCATGAGATTGCCATACGTTAGCTATGACAAAAGTACAGATGGCTTTCCACCACCAACGTATGAAACAGTCTGTCTTCTGCAACTCTAAGGACTCAAAGTTACCTTAGAGGTGTTATGGGTTCCACCTAACCCATTTGCCTACAAACACTGTTTTAGAAAGAAAAAGAAAAAGAAAAAGAATCACAGTAGGAGAGTTGTGCCTCCTGCCCAGCACACAAGTACAGATGGCCAATCTTCAACATTGACCCTACAGTCTGGTCCCAATGCCAGTCCAAAGCCAACAGTTGTTGTAGCCTTGTGCCAGTGGTCCTGGTACCCAACTGTTAAATCCTATAGACTTATGTGCTTGCACAGTGGCTCATCAGATCAAAAGCCCTTAGGCGTTACTGTGGAAGGATAATGGTTAGTAGACTTTGTCCAGCATAAACAGCTGTTCCACTGTAAGTACATAAAATCTACACAGGGTGCACTCTAGCATTTCACATGCTTGGTCACAGCAATGACTTTGTATGGTATTGTTATGCCCACGTTTGAGATGTGGAACAGAGTCAGAGAGAAAATGGCTTGCCTACAGCTATGAAAGTATGGGAAATTTTCCAGCTCATGCTCCTAACCACTCTGCTACAGCAGCTCATATAAACTATTTCGCTAATATTAAGAAATGTGGGTATACATGAACATGGGATTACAATGTCAAAGGTGTCCACTGCTACATAGGGAACACACTGGTAACATTTGTGTGGTTGATCCATACTAAACCAAGCATCTTCCACCTCAAGCATTAGAGGTTAGAGTTTAAAGCTGACTACCAGTCAAGTGCATCAGTAATTAATTTTCTTGCTACATTTAATCAGCCTGTCTTCGGGCTAGTGATGATTTCATGCCTAGTGATATCAGCTGAATTTTTGTAATTAAATTACTGTATCTTCAGTAGGGAATCTTATATGTTTGAAAAGTCTGTGCTAATCTTTGTCTTGTAATTTTACCACCATGGGCTACTTTTTGAAATCTCTGTCTTGATGAAATCACCTAATTAGACAGTATGCAATATCAAACAATTCCAACAACCAGTTTTAATTCTAGCCTGTTCGCAGTTGCTTGTATATTGAAATATTGAAAACCATTGAAAACCGTTGGCTACCCTGTTTCCCTGAATATAAGACATCCCCTAAAAATAAGACGTAGCAGAGGTTTTGCTGAAGTGCGAAATATAAGGCATTCCCCGAAAGTAAGACGTAGCAAAGTTTTTGTTTGGAAGCATGCCCGATGAACAGAACACAGAAAAATAAGACATCCCCTGAAAATAAGACATAGCGCATCTTTGGGAGCAAAAATTAATATAAGACACTGTCTTATTTTCGGGGAAACACGGTATATGAAGATAATAATGCTGGAAGTTGTGCATGGACTGTTGATATATGAAACATCTTGGACATCCAAGTGTGATATAAATACTTAATCTAATTGGAATATTGTCAAAGGTTTTCACGGCCGAATTCAACTGGTTGAGGTGGGTTTTCCGGGCTGTGTGGCGGTGGTCTGGTAGATCTTGTTCCTAACATTTCGCCTGCATCTGTGGCTGGAATCTTCAGAGGTGTATCACAGAGGGAAGTCTGCAGGCAAAGCTGTGCTCACTGGCAAATCTGCCCACTCTGGTGGTGAAGCAAAATTAAAATCATGCTAGAAGTGGTCTCACTTGCTGCAAAGAGAATGAAAAGTGAAATTGGGGCTTGAAGAAATAAGTCTGTATAAGAAATCTTGCTGCAATCGACAATCACTCCATCATGCAGTATACATGTTGCACATTTCTTCCCCCTTCTCATCTTGCTATGGCTCTTTTACCAGACCCATTTAAATGTTTTATCAATGTCAGAAGAATACAACAAAAAACCTGTTAAGAATGAGGAAGCAAAGCAAAGCAAACACACAAATAATTGTGCCAAGCTTGTGTCCATCAGTTGGAAAGACCTGCTGTTTTTTTAATGGATATGTTTTGTATTGTATCTTTGCATTAGCTTTGGAGGACAATGAAAACACTTCTGGGTACTATGCTCATTGTTTAAAGAGAGAGAGAGAAGTATTGCTATACACCCATATAAATGGATGGTGGCAGCCATACTATAGGCAAAAGGAAATGCTCTCTTGGTTACCTTCCACAGCTTCTTAGTGACAAGCATGCCCTTGCCTTGGTGAAACATGAGAACTGGAGGAGGGAAGGCAAGAGGTTTGGTCCATACAAGGGCAGACCAAAGATAGCTTTGTTCCATAGCAGGCAGCAGACATAACCAGGGGAGGAGGTGTCACTCTCCATCTGCCTTGCTACCCCCAAATACTACTGTCACCTCTCCATTTTTTATTTAAGTTTTAGGCTGCCCATAATGCAGATTTAAAGTCCCCACTTCACACGTTGAGACTCACAGGGTTCCCTTCAAGTTGCCACATCTCAAGTGCCCTGCTCTAATAAAAGATGTCAATCAACATTCTTTCCTCTCATCTGCATCACAGATCTCTGCTGCATATTTTATATTTGTTCCATGTGTGGAACATTCACCAACATCAATAAACCTGTGTGCTCAGAATAAGCACTGAATCAGAATGGAGAATTTAGCCCTATGAGAGGATACATCAGACTGCCATGACAAATTGTGCCACTACACTGATCTGCCAGAGAGCATGCACATATATGCTTCACGGAACATGTATTAACTTCCTGCAGAAGATTCTTTTCCATATTTTGCATAATAGCAGGTAAAAGGTAACTTGAGAATTATAAATAAAGCACATGAATGTTTGATACATTATTGAGAATCACTACAATATGTGTTACATGGCATGTCAGTCATCATTCACTTTTTCCTTTTAGGCTGAGTGTTTGCCACATGCATAAGGGCTTCAGGTTTGTCAGATAGGAGACATGGCTTACCAGATGCTGTAAAGATTTGATATGGGCCCTGGTGATACACAGTGTTGTTAGCCATGATTAGAGTGCTTATGACGTAGAGCCAGAGCCGTAGTGAGGGGAAACTGTGCCCAGGGCATGTGTGTGCCCTGCGCCCCTGCCATGCCCCGCCTGCCCCTGCCACACCCCGGAACGTCCCTGTTCCACCCCCGCCCCGGCGCGTGCCTGGGCCAAGACACCCCCTGTCTCCTGGGTGCTATGCCACTGCTTAGAGCAGAGCTGTCCTGCTACCAAGAGCACACACTTGGGCAGATACTTGTGAAGGGAAGCTGTGAAATAAGATGGAGGACTCATCAGTGAATCGCAGGGGAAGTATATGGTATGCTTGTTTCCACTGTAGTCAGTAGCAATGCCAAAGAGACAAGCTGCTTCCCATTCAACTTTAGCAAGCTTCATTGTTAGTCCTACTGGCAACATAGGAAACGAAGTTCACTAGTATCCTTTGAGAACCACCACTGTTGATTAGTTTTTCTTGTTTGTTTTTTTGTCAACACTGAACATTTACAGTGAAAAGCGGCTCGTGCTGTCAGCAGCGTGAGCAGCTGTAATGGAAATTTCAAACATCTCCCCTCCTAGTTGTGACTCATGTTTCACATACCTCCCATGTGGTGGCTAGAATGCAAGGAAGTGTGGACATCTGCAAAGCATTAACAAACCAGAACAATGGTCTACAACAACACAACAAAGATTAAAAACCACTAAACAAAGCATTTGTTAGGATGACAAGTTCTGTTATGGATACCGGAGTCTGCAGCAAACCACCAAGACCCAGAAAAAGGCATATGGAAGTTTGTGCACATGGATTCTGAACAGCCCCCACAGCCCAGGAGGGAGAGCTTGTCTGGATCATTCTGCCAAGTAGTAATGAGGATTTGACACACATCAGACGCGTAGGTGTGGTAAAAATACTATGTAAAAGCAAACACAAAACAGGCACACACCCCTGGCTTCATGATTTTTTTCTCTTTTTTAAGAAATCCTGAAGCAGGGCAATCCTACGCAGAGTTAACTTTTCAAAGCCCATCAGTTTATAAAGGTGTAATTCTGCGTTGGAGTGCAGTATAACAGAGCTGAGTTACACCTAAACACCTTTCTTTACGTATTGACTTCAGTGGACTTAGAAGGATGCAACTCTGCTTAGGATTTCAGAATAAGTCGCACAACAAAAATAGAAACTAATCAAAATAGTTCTGTCCTGCATATTGCTATAGATTAATTGGTAGTTTAAATATGACGCGGCTTGGAGAGGAGAAATCATATCTGAAATCAGATAACACGCACATTGTCCATTGTTATGGTTTGGATCCCATTTGAAAGACCGCGGCTCAATTTCTGGCAGGGGATTACAGTTTCTTGCTAAAGGGAATATGTGTGTCTGATGAAATACTTCTTAATAAGGTGAGGAGCCAAGCACCAAAACTGCATGTGAGGGAGGATGTTAATTACATTAAAATGCCTTTGCAAGCCCTCAATAACGAGTAGGACAGGAGCCATCTGGCAGCATCCCAGCATAACCCAGCATATGGAAGTTCATGAACTGGATCCTGCAGAACAGACTGGTTAACAACATATTTGATTGGGCAGAGAATGGTTGAAGCCAGTGAACAGGAATACAAACAGTGGGGAATGCACCAGGCATGCAACTTCATTTGGTCTCAGACATTAATTAGGGACACACTGTCTCTCTCATCCCCACACACTGACTCTTCAATGTATACTGGAGAAAAAAGGGAAAGTGGTAAGCTTACTGAATTGTCTCAGTGGGAGATCCCTTTTTATTTTAATGCAGTGGGGAAGAGGGGAATATCCGATGTTCTCATTAGATCTTGGAAGCCAAGCCAGTTCGACCATGGTCAATATTAGGATGGGAGACCTCTAAGAATCACAATATGGAGAACGCTAATGGCAAACCACATCTGAATGTCTTTGCCTTAAAAACCGCAGGGGGGGGGTCGTCACCATGTCAGCTGTGACTTGATAACACTTTTCACCACCTTCATCCTATCCTTCAACAAAGGGAATCTTTATCTGTGGGTCTGTGGGTCTGTGTGTCATCCATGGATAATCCAGCTCTGGTCAAATATAGTAAGGCTTTGTAATGTGTTCATAATTGAAGTAGGGATGTATTTATAAACCATATCAACAACAAAACTTCCACAGGAACTTCCCAAATTAAGCAGAGTCACTGGATGGAAGCAACAATTATATGAGAAAGAGAGAAAGTTGGGGACTCATATGGAATATGCTGAGTAATGGAACAAGGTCGGGCAGGAAGGAGAGTTTATCTGGGGGTGAAATCTGCTAAGAGAGATGTGAAGAGAGAACGGATCAAAGAAAGATTTGTATGGGATGGTGGTAGAAGAGAATCATGAAGTCTCTAAGTAGAAGGAAGTAGAAGCTGACTTGTAACCAGGAATGATGGAGTTCCTACCCTTTCAAAAAATGAAATTGTTGTTGTTGTGCAGATGACTGATTCTGTATCCATGTTTCTCTGAATGAAGCTGAAACAAAGTTTGAGCTAGTCTAAAGCAGGTTTGATGGCAACTCTTATCAAGATGAAATACCGAAAGGGGTGGTGGATCATTTTTGTGATTGCTCCATAAGTAAACTGATACTCCTTTTTAATGCCCTTGTAAAGGGAGTATCACACCAAAAACAATGTGTTCATCTGATTTGTGAATGGCTGCAGCCTATTTAGAAAAGAGGATGAACTCTCATTAGCTGAATATTTAAGTGAAGCATCAATTTAGCTATCCATAAATCTGGCAGAAGAGAGAGCAAAACAGCAAAATGATAACACAGTCATCTAAATGGCTGCTTTGTTCATATGCTAGCAAGTAATAAAGAACATGGAGAAGCAGACTTGGTTAGGTCATAGCTTTTAAAGGCAGAACAGGTATTGAGTGCAAATGAGTTATCTTTCCTTAGTAAAGGTTAGTTGGGGAGTAGAAGGAAGGAAGGGAGATGAATTTTAATAAGCAGTAGAATATCTTCTCTTAAGGTTGATAAGGATATAAAATGGGACGGAAAAACATCCTTCCTTCCTGGCTAAATGTTAGGCTTTGAAAATTATGCTAAGTTCAGACCTGTAATGCCTATATTATCACTTTTTTCCTGATTAGGACCACCCTATAATTTATAACTATGAAGTAGGTTTTTTTTTCTATACCAGAGTCAAGCCAACAGTAGACTCTCCAGGAAATACTGAAGATATTGAGTTGAATGTAGACATATTCATGAATATTGGGAAATGTATTAATGGCTGAAGAAAGAAATGGGGGTAATCTAGTAGATTCTGAGAGCCTCTTGTCTGTACAAAGATAGGAGATATCACAACTTGTGTCAAGGTAAATATTTCAAAGCTAATACAGAACAAAGAAAAAGGAGGATAGGGGGAATACAGGGAAGAAGGAAAAAGCAATGTACTTAGTCACCATGGGGAAACAGTGGGGTTTCTTGATCCTCCCTGTATGAATTATTACCTCCCCTCCACACACACTTCCAGGGGGCTGTGCAGGCAAAGGTGTAGACAGACCTCATGTTGGATGAAACGAGAGAATAATGATAGGAATTATGTGAAATACCATGCCACTCATGATGAGACAGCTGGTTGCCAACGGGAATTGTTGCACTCCTCTACCTATGGCTTGTCTTGTGACTACATAGGATCCCTGTTCCCTTGACTCAAACACACTCAGATTAAAATGAAGGACTGGTGCTTTTGGAAGAATAATTTTCACTCCAGAAATGTGCAAATGCTACAAACATGGCTGGGTAAATTAACCAAATTAACCTACTCAATCAGTAGGTTAGCTCTCTCTCTCTCACCCCCCCCCCTTGCTTAAGCATTGTCCTCAGAGTATCTCAAGGGAAAGAAATCTTGAAGAAGGGTTTGGGTTTATGCCCTGTTTTTTTTTCAACTGTAAGGAGTCTCAAAGTGACTTACAACTGCCTTCACTTCTCCTCCCCACAAGATATACCTTGCGAGGTAGATGGGGCTGAGTTCTAAGATAGCTGTGATTAGTCAAAGGTCATCCAGCAGGTAATATGTGTAGGAGTGGAGAAATAAATTTGGTTCCCCAGATTGGATTCCATCACTCTTAACCACTACACCACACTAGTTCCTGCCACTTGGAGAAAAGAAGGGATATAATTAGGGGGAATAAAAGGACACCTTGTTAGTAGACTAGGTTAGGTTTATTTTCATGCCAGTACTGTCCTACACTACTCAGCAGCCAGGCAATGTACAAATCCCTTTCACCATTAGTACACTTCTATGCTGTTAGAACTAACAAGTCCCAAAGACCAGGCAATGGCATTTTGAATCCAGTCATTTGTAGCTTTCTGTTTTGAATCATTTGTAGCTTTCTGTTTAATAAAATTATTTTTATTTCCAACCCTCCTGAATATTGAAAAATGCCTTGAAATACCTATACAGCTATTTTGTAAAAATATAGACAAGAAGGAACTAAAGTGTGATTATGCAGAGATTTAGTGGCAAGTTTTAAGAAGTCTATGCAATTCAATTGTTTTTATTTTCTTATCCTATGTTGCTCAGTCTAAAATCTACCTACCTTTCTCCCCTATCAGACTACACCTATGATTTTAGTATAAAAATATTTTTCAATTGTCATAAATAGAATTTTAGAAATATTTTAATTAATTTTATCAATATTAATTTTTATCAATATTAAAACACAGATAAAATAAAAGAAAAGAAAGAAAGAAATCATATTCTAAATATATAAACATATAACAGATATAATGAATCTTAATTTGCAATAAGATATAAACATGATGCAAATTTGAGAGAGTACCTTTGACCTTACTTATTTCCCCAACATATAACACCAACTTGTATAAATTAAATAAGCAATTACTTACAGTCTTAACTAGTAACATATTCATTCAACTTCTTTGATTCTATTATTGATCACCAATATTACATTTTTAGATAACTGATTCAGCAACATACAAAAGGTCAAAAATAGAATTGATTCACATATGCATGTTCCTTGCATGTGGAATAGACCCTAATAAATCTAACATGAGAGACCTAATGTTAATATCTTCCTAAATGCAATGCTTTTCAGCTTGCAGTCATCAAGGGTACAGTATTCAAGATATATATATGTATATATGTATATACACACACACACACACAGCAGTTGATAGCACAAACAGAAAGTGTGTACTGCCTCCACGCTAACATATTCCTGTTGTATTGTTTGATCTGTATTCCTGTATCTGTAAAGCATCCATGTTGTATTATTTATTTGTGATTTGGGAGGTCATCAACATGTGTGATTCAGAGGCATGATGGATGTTACAAAATTAGCAAATTACATATTTGCCTAACTTATTTCTAACTCAGAATTTGAAAATTATGGTGAAGAGTGTATATTTCCTTCACATTCAAACTGATTCTTGTATAAATCTGAATGTGCCTATCAAGAACTTGATATGTGGCTTTCTTCCCAGGGTGAAATCTTATGCAATATCAAATATGAGCCTTTTATATGATATTTTGCAACATGAACAAATTCGGGGGGGGGGGGGCAAAGTCCTATTCAGTTTAAAAAAATTAAAGCAGACATAAAAACTGCTTTCCAAGTTTTATAACAGCATCTCAAATATGTGTTGTTGTTGTTACGTTAACACACCTATGCACTAGAAATAAGCACTCTGAATATCAACTCTCCCCACCCTTGTTGTTTACTTAAAGCCAGGCTCTTTAATGCATGTAAAGGCACATGAATAAAGAGATTGATTTTGACAACAATGGGTACTCAATGACTCCCACAGATGTCAAATCCAAGTATCACTCAATAAACTATGAGTAAGTGACAAGATCCATTTGTTATACTTGTTCAAACCAGAAGGATTGCTGAGCATCTAACAAAAAGCTTATAAATCTCTGCACACCAACAGGGATGGAGGAGCAATCTGGAATGCTGCTGCACCTGTCAGTTGTATCCAGCTGGCACAGGTCTGGATGGGGAAGAGTTTGTGGCACACCTGTGGGAGATTTCATCAGATTAGTCCTCCTGCCAACTCTGGTTACATCTGTGTTGATGATGCCAGAGATTTACATGGCCTCTTCATTTAAAAGAACAGTATGCTGTGCAACTCATGGGCCAGTTTATAATTTTATTTGAGACAAGGCCTCGTGTCTTTCCCACTTTGCTTTCTAAATACTGCTCCATTCCAACAGACACCCAGCTGGTATAGAGTCTATGTTACACTATGTACAATTTCTAGCCCTCTCCAGTCAACAGAAACCATTATCTGTCAGAGACTGTGCTAGGATGTGGTTTATCCAGCAAGTACACTTATTCTGCCCTGATCTGCATAGCCAAGCTAGCCCGATCTTGTGAGATCTCAGAAACTAAGCAGGGTCGGCCCTAGTTTGTACTTGGATGGAAGACCACCAAGGAAGTCCTGGATATAGAGGCAGTCAATGGCAAACCACCTCTGAAAACCACACAGGATTGTCATGTATCAGCTGTGAGTTGACAGCAAAAAACAAGACAAAACCAAAACTCCTTTACTCTGCAGTTCTGAGAAACTTGCCTGGCAATAGGACCCACTGAATACAATGGGACTTACTTCTGAGTAGAGCAGCTTTGGATTGCTCCCAAACTCTCTAATTTGTCTCTGTGTATGTATAGGGTGGTACATATTCTGCAGTTCTTTATAAACCCATAAAAAACAGACTGGCTTTGTGATAGAACACCTGTTTGTGTTTCAATCATGGCATCTCCAGTAAAAAAGGTCAGATCATAACCATGTGGTGTTATTTATTTTCACATCATGAAGAGTTCAAGTTTCCTTTCAAAAACTGCACCTCTATTAAAGGGACAGGCTTCATGGGAACCCTACCTGGAATTCTGGAGAATCAATGCAAGTTTGATTATACAGTACTGACCTCGATAGACCAATGGACTGAGGCGACCTTAGATATAGCAGTGGCTATAGACAACTGAGCCTGTTGGGAGGTGTAGGACTGTGGGACAAGAAACAGAAAGTAGAAGGATGAAATTCAGGCCTGGCTTCCTGAATGATGCAGTAGTTGTTCAAGATTTACCTGTTCAAGATTTACAATAAACCTTGTTTGGAGTCTAAATGATACTCAGACCAGAGCTCCATCAGTTGTTATTTGCAGTTTAAAAAAAATCACCATCATGTTTAATTAAGTTACAAGTATCATAGCCTTCTTGTGATACAAATTCGCAAAGGCAGTCTTAGGCTCATTCCGCACATGCAGAGTAATGCACCTTCAAACTGCTTTCTGTGCTCTTTGAAGCTGTGCGGAATGGCAAAATCCACTTGCAAACAGTTGTGAAAGTGGTTTGAAAATGCATTATTTTGTGTGTGCGGAAGGGGCCTTAGCCATTGGGCAACAGGGCAGCTACCCACCCATGGCCCCTATCCTCTTGATGGAGAAAGGAGGAAAAAGGAGCATTACCATGTGCACCCATTCCATCTGGGACATGGATAGCCACCTTGACAGTGGCTGCTTGTGTTCACTCTGTCCAAGACTCTGGCAGCCACTTTCCAGGAATGGCTCCCATCCCCTCCTGCAAATAACTGGAGAATATGAAAGTTTTTCTTCTGCTGAACATGTCAAGAATTGAGAAGCAGAGGGGAAGTATGCATTAGCTGAGCCTCTAACAATCTCTTTGCCCACTTGTGTCTGTCTCCTGCAGCCACTAGAGACCTGCTTGCTGCAGAAAAGATGGGAGAATGAGGAATCCATTGACAGGCTTGTCTCGGAGCTCCTGAAACACCCAGCAACATCCCTAGGTTGGAATTCTAGCAAATGAGACTGCCCTGTATTTTGAATTGGAATGCATTCAGTCAAGTTGGCTGTCAAAGCTTATGGCCGTTATACTCAATCACTTCCCTTCAAACTTGCTATGCCTTTAATGCTAATAAAAGCTAATTGGACAGGCACAGCACTGTCCCCCTGAAGAACTTTGGTTTGAATCAGTGTTGCTCTTGCAGTGAGGCTGCTGGAAGAGTGGCTTAAATTCAAGAACTTCATTTTAACTGGCTTGTGGTTCCGTTTGTAATGCAGCAATCCAGAAAGTCATGATTCAGGGGCGGCCCTGCTGTAGCTTCACTGGCTTGAAATTTTAGTAGCGGGACTAGTGCTAATCCAAAACATATGCTGCTTGAGGTTAACACTGTGTACCAGACAGGGTTAGCTAGTGCATCTAAATATGTATTAGCCCATCTGTTGAAAGAGTTTTACCTAGTGTTGTTAAGAGAGCACATAGAGGTGCATAGAAAACTACAAGGAGAAATTAAAGGGCGAGTAGAGAGAAATTCTTCTCTGGGAAGACAAAAGGGGCATTTAGAGGCATCAATGCCTATGCCTAAAAAAGTACATTTCAGAGAAAGAAATTTCACTTCCCATAAGAATGCTAGTTTTGCCAGTGTGTTCCGAATGCACTCTTTCCTTGCATAGACAGGCAAATTTATTGCTTGATGAAGAACCTTGCTACTCTGCTGGATCAGACCAGAAGTGTAGCACTTTCTCTTCAATTGTATCTAGACATGGGAAGCTTCCAAACAGAGCTTGATAGGATCTAGTGTTGATTGCGGGCCTCCATCTGGGATTGCCAATAGTCTTGGGATAGGGGAAAATGTCCTTCTGCAAATATTTACCTTCTTGCTGTGAAAAGCTTCAGGCATCCATTTCTGTATCTGAAGCCTCTATGATGGAAAGAGGACATTTTTCTCCAGGACTGTCAAAAACACTATCTCTGTCACAGATAGTTCCTACATTATATAATTAGCCATCATTGCTATATTTAAAAGCAAAGTGGTTGTCTGGGCCAATCATGGAAACAGACCAGAAAAGAAGGGAGGAGCTGTCTACATAGTCTGGTTCAGTGTTGTCAAGCTGCTTCTGACTTGAGACCCTGTGAATTAATGGGATTTTTAATGGTATAGTATAGCCTGATCTTGTTCACAGTTCACAGAAGCTCAACTAGGTCGATATTTGGAAGGCAACCCTCCAAGGAAAACTCTGTAGAGGAAGGTGATGGTAAACCACCTCTGCTTCATCACTTGCCTTGAAAACCCTACCAGTACTTTATACATACCCATGAATCAATTACCTCCAAAAATGTCCTCTTGTTCACAGCCTTGCTCAGGTCTTGCAAACTGAGGGCCGAGGCTTCCTTCACAGAGTCAATCCATTTTGTGTTGGGTCTTCAGGAGGCTCATCAGGTGTAAGGTGAGGTGAGGGAGATATTTTAAATTAATCAAAAGGGAGGAAAATTCCAAAAATGCCATAAAAGGCATGAAAAAAATCTTTAAAAGGAAGAAGGGAAATTAACTTGGACAAGTTTGTGACAGTTTATTGAATCCTGGGGCAGGAGGAGGTGGGATTTCCAGAGAGATCCCGATAACCCCAGGACCTCTTGTCAGGAAGCCTGCTTTGGGCTCCCCTTCTGATTTCTCAGGCCTCAAAACATCTGAGCCACAGGAGAGGATTCATGTTTGATATTAAAGCCAGGGAATTAAGAACAGCATTTCAATGGTTGAATAGAAACTATTCCTGTGTAAAGGCTTAGAAACCCTGTGATGGCAAGTGCCTATGATGAATAATCATTTTCTTTTGTGATGTTAACCATTCTGAAATTTACCTGAGGCTGTAATCCTGACCTGGGCATATACTTCAGTATTTGATTGCTATTGTGTTCTAGGTACTTATATATCTATATCTATATATCTATGTATCTGTACATACACACACACATAAGCAGCAGGGGCATTTTCCTGGATGCTCTAGTGAGCTATGTAGGCTTGTTTATTCGTGCTGCTTTTTCACAAGGTTGTGAGTTTCCTTTGGTCACACTATGATGTCACACCCAATCTGCATTATGCATCTTTGTATGCTAACCTGTTCATGCACTTAGAAAACACCTCAAGGAGATTCTATTTTTCTGTGGTAGACAGTTACTGGCAACTGTAAATGAACATCTTCAATAATTCATCTATTCAAAGAAACAGGAAAAGAACATGCATTCAGCTGATTATTTATAGTTAATAACCATATTTTTTCAAAGAACTGCTTGAATTCAAATTACTGTTCAGTACTGAATGACCAATAAAAAGCATTAGAGACAAAAAATGGTACTCAGCACAACGGGGAGAAACAGCTTTTTAGGCATATGGGAATGACATTCAGTCCTTGCGCAGTGTTTATGTACAGTCAAATGAGACACTTTGGACCAATAATGAATACTATTCCAGTTTGAGAAAAGGGTAACAATTATCCTCCAATGCTGTTCTTAGTCAACCCACTGAATATGTTTGATGTTTTTTTTACAAAGAATTGGATCAGCTAGTCAGTATTAAATTAAGAGCTTCTTATCTCATGATGGCAAGAAATATTTGGAGAGCCACTCTGACTGGCATCAAACACTTCTTCAGGAAAATAAAAGCAAGTAGCCAAAGGACTGGGAGCTTAGTTAGAAGGCCAGTAGCTGGCTAAGAGAACTAGCAGACAATAGTAGGCCAGGCACTTACAAGGATTCTTAGCTGCTGTGCATGCTCCTACAAGCCAGGCCGGAAGCAATTTGTTTCACATGATCTGTAACACTTTTAGTCAAACTACCAGGTTAGGTATTGCTCCATTAACTTCTGCTGAAAGTGTAAAACCAAGAGTGGCTTTTGTTAGCACCGAGAGACGAAACTTGGATGGATTTTACCTATGCTAGCCTGACAATCTGTCACTGGAATCCTGCTCAATAGGCAAAAAGTGAAGGGATGCCAGCTTTTATATGCAAATCTACAAGGGATTTTTCTCCAGAGTTCAAAGCTCTGGCAAGAGGCTTTGCACAATAGTAATTAAAATGTACAGTGCATTCAACCCCTTTCAAATGGCCAGCACTTGTTGGATAGAAATGTCATTGTGAATATCGCTGGAATCCAACATTTTATGCCTAAAATACATTAAAATCTACAGAGATGAGTATTTCAATGCTGTTGGAGGAGCACATATTTCCGTACTGGGAATTGCTACCTCACTCCAATATGTTTTACATTTATTTGCTGAAGGGTACAACACACTTGTGTTATTACACTGGTTTCATTCTTGGATGATTTCCCCTTTGGCAGACCAGTGACACTTTTTCATTGGTTATTCATTCACAATATTGATTAACACATACCGGACCAATTTATTAGTCCCTCTGAATCCATTCTGAGTATCCAGGTTTTTAAACAGAGAAGTGTCTTTTATGGAATGCTAACACTTCTAAAACATATTCATTTATTGTTAGGTTATAGTGCATAGAGAGAGGGCTTATCGAACAATATAATTTAAATTACATTACCGCCTGGCATCATAAAAATTGTTTTACCCATATCCTACTTTTAGGAAGTCTAGTGTTACAACAAAGTCAAGTCCCTAACCTATGTTCACTGGCTTATTGATCACATGGAGCTGCCACAGGAAGAGTCAGTGTGGTGTACTGGTTAAAAGCAACAGACTCTAATTTGGAGAACCGGGTTTGTTTCTACACTCTTCCACATGAAGCCTGCTGGTAATCTTGGGCTGGTCACAGTTCTAGCTGCTTTGTAAGTTACTTTATAAGCCACTTTGAGATTTCTTACAGTTTGTAAGCAGCATTGAGACTCCTTACAGGAGAGAAAGGAGTGGTATAAATCCAAACTCCTTCATATGGCTTTCTGATTTTTTAAAATAAAATAATACTGATTTTAAGCTACTTTGAAGAGACTTTTGGGGAAATTTGCGCTATAAGTCTCTCAAACAAATTAAATGTAGACAAGAGAAAGCGTTCAGATGAATGGAAGAAGGAAACAGTGGTGCTAACTGTGCATGCTCCATTACAAGAGTTGCTCTTAGATATTCTCTTAGTTAATCCTGACTTCAGGAGATGTGGAATGTAGGGCAGAGCAAACTTCCAGAGTAAAATAATGACAGAGGAAATCTGCTTATCCTGTATCTTGTGTATATGTAAGCTCTGTGTATATGTAAACTCTGGAACCAGCTTAAGAAAAGCTATTATGAAGCGATTTGTCTCACTGCAGCATCCTATCGGTTTAAAAAAGATCAAAACACTATTGGAAATTGAGCAGGTTGTGTTATCTTGCCCATTAAGTAGCTGGATCTAGTTGGGGGAAAACATTGCTAGTAACAAAGTCCTAATGTGATTCAGACAGCATTATCTAAAATTGGGATAAATGTAAAACTAGGTTAAAACTGAAGTCATCCCTGTGTATGTCAGTATTGTGACACACAGATTGTGCTGAGGCATTTCAACAAGCAATTTTGATGCTTGGGAAGAAACCGGACTGAGCAGAATATTGGACTTTATTCATTATATCATATTTTATGCAGAAATACAACGCAGACATAATGATGTGGCTCTGCTGTTTCATCAGTATTTGCAAAACAGATACTTCATATAGAGTAAGCAAGATCAAATAAATATATCTAGATGATTTCACATTTTTGAGGCCTTCCTATTACATTTAGATAGATCTGGAGTCTTGTGCCCATTTATTTTAATTTACCGTAAAATGGGCTTTAGTGCTAGTGCTAATTTAAAATGGGCTTTAGTGCTATTTCATTCATATCTGGCAGCAATGCCCAATTATAAAAGTCTTTTGGAATAAGATGTTAGTTAGTCAGGCTACAGTTGATGGAGAATAAGTGTTTTACAGATCCTCAGATTATGCTATTATTATGTAATATCACATATCTGTTTCTTTTACAAACAGGTATAACTACAGATGAGAGGTGGTAGTGGGTAAAGAAACTGAATAGTATCCATATGATTCATTTTTTTCTATTGACACCCCCTAGCCACTAACTGTTTAAAAATATCAGCATGTCTACTCATAGGTTAATGGATTTGTGATGGTCTTAGCCACGAGGTATCCAGGGCAGCTGCTCCAAACCCTAGGCTGGGTAGGGCCCTGACCACCCACAGCCCTGTCTCACAACAGGAGAAAGAACAGAGATAGCAGGCTGTTGTAACTGCTGTTTACATATCTCCCTCCAGTGTGGGGCTACCAGGGGGCAGGGCGGGGCGCCACGCACCAGGCGCATGGCTTTGGGTCATGTGGGGGGCAGAAAATTCCCCCTCCCCCTTCCCCCCTCATCGGTCAGCTGCTCAGCTCACCCCTGCCCCCCTTGACGCCCCCCACTTACTTTAACAAACGAAGCAGACAGAAGAGGAGGCCTGCCTGTGTTCCCTTCCTGGCTGCAAATGGCCTGGTGGGAACTACATTTCCCAGGAGACGCTGAGAAATGTAGTTCTCACCAGGTCGTTTGCAGCCTGGAAGGGAACAGGCAGGCCTCTTTTCCAGCCTGCTCAGTTTGCTAAAGTAAGTGTGTGTGGGGGGGCTCCATGGGGAGTGGTGGTGCCACAGGGGGGAGGCAGGGGGCCACCGGGCAGGGGCACGAAAAAGCCAGAGTGTGCACCAAGCGCACTCTGGCCCAGCTACGCTTCTGAGTGGAGGCAAGATTCTCCAGCAATATTTTTGCTTGTGTACTATATTTAAATCAACCAAAAACATACTCTCGCTAGGATATTAATCTATATATAGGAGCAGCAGTGGCGTAGGAGGTTAAGAGCTCATGTATCTAATCTGGAGGAACCGGGTTTGATTCCCAGCTCTGCCGCCTGAGCTGTGGAGGCTTATCTGGGGAATTCAGATTAGCCTGGGCACTCCCACACACGCCAGCTGAGTGACCTTGGGCTAGTCACAGCTTCTCGGAGCTCTCTTAGCACCACCTACCTCACAGGGTGTTTGTTGTGAGGGGGGAAGGGCAAGGAGATTGTCAGCCCCTTTGAGTCTCCTGCAGGAGAGAAAGGGGGGGGGGATATAAATCCAAACTCTTCTTCTTCTTCTTCTATATCTATAAACACGAAATACCACTCACTGACTCACTGAGTGACTCATCAAAAGAACTAAAAAATCACTGAACCTATAAAGTTGAAATTTGGCACACCGGTTCATTATGTTGCTTAGGTGCTCACTAAGAAAGGATTTTTCAAAATATTCAGTTTTACTCAAGTTATTACACATTTACTGTTGAACTCTGGCCATCTGCATTACTGTTGAATTCTGGCCATCTGCGCAAACATTCTAAAGGTGACAGTTAAAAACCTGCTTGGCAAGCTAAAGGATGCAGTACAGGGAGTAAAAATGATTCGTTTCACAGGAGATTTTAATGAAGGGCACTTTGACGCTCTATTTCCATGTGTCAAATCGACAAGTTCTGATAATGCCCACCAAACAACAAGCACAATTGAGCCAATGGTGGCCCAACTGGATTCTACCACCGACCTCCTCACAGCATATCAACCTGTTCCTTCTGTTGAAACAGCTAAAGGGAGGAGAAGGATTAAACACAGAAAGCGATTTACAGATTCGGTTAGAAAAAGACAACTACAGGAAGCTGCTGAAAAATATGTGAAAAACAACCCAGATGTTCATAAAAAGGCTGTGAAAAAGTATGCTGAATGCCACCCTGAAGTTCACAGACAGGCTGTGATGAGGTATGCTGAATGTCACCCCGAAGTTCATAGAGAGGCTGTGAAAAAATATTCCTCTAACCCGCTACAGCCAAATACAATAAAAAAGATTACAAATCAAATTATCACCTTGGACTAAAAAATATTTGTCGGGTTTTGAATATGGATCTCACATTGATTACTGTGGAGACAAGGTGATTGATCTCGGACTTCGATCGCCCTGTGCTTGGTGTCATGTTCTGAAGTGATGGGATGAGCCCCCAGGAATGTGCTGCAGTGGCGGTAAAGTTCAGCTCCCTGCCATTCAACCCTACCCTGAACCTCTTCACAGCCTTCTCACTCATCAGCATCCAATGGCAGAACACTTTCTTTCTGCTTCCCGGAAATACAATGGATGCTTCCAAATGACGTTTTTTGGAGCCCGAGAGGTGAAAGAGAGCAATTTCATGCCAACATTCAAAGTGCAGGGACAGGTCTACCACAAGATAGGAAGCCTCATGACGGGACCCCATCAGCAGTCGACATTTCTTCAGATATACTTGTTGAGGATGATAACAATGAGAGGGACATTCAGAGTGCTCCAGAGTTAGTTCTCCTGACAGCTTGGTCATCCTTCAACCAGAGAGAAAAACCAAGAATATTGTTTACAGGGAAGTTTTGAGCACTTAATCTGAAGGAGAAGTGAAAACTGTATGCTGAACAAGTTATTAGTATGGCTATGTAGACCACAAAGCTGGGGGTGGTGATTATTTGCCTTTTAATGTTTTATCCTGTGACAGAAACTCATCCTACCGTTTGTAAATAGTTAATAGTGTTTATGAATTCATTACATTTGAAACTTTCACGGTATTTTTATCAGGTAACTTTTATATTTTCACTATGTTTTAGTATTCTCAGTGTTTTTAAAGGATCTTTATTTTTATGAATTCCTTAAATTGCAACCTTTAAGGGTATTTTTATGCCGTACGTTTTATATTTTCAGTATTTTTCCAGTATGTATATTTGTATGAATTTATGCCATTTCGAACTTCAAGGGTAATTTTATCAGGTATGTTTCATATTTTTAGTATTTTTCAGTAGTTTCAGTTTTTTTGCCATGCAAGGGAAGGGGAGAGAGTGAGGGGTGGCATGCAAGGGAGGGGAGGGAAGAGGAGGGGGCATTTTTTATAATCTCTGTAGTGAAGCACGGGTATCCTGCTAGTGATCTAATATAGGAAAGATAATGAGATGTGTAAGACTTCTTAAATGTACATCTGTATCTAAATCAGTCCTGAGCATCTGGAGACATATGCTTGCATCATGATTCTTTTTGTGTGGTTTCTTAATTAATGCGAATGATTGCTCCTGTGCATCAGTGAAGCACTGCAAAAAAAAGAAAGAAAGAAAGAAGATTTTGCTGTACATAGAACCAGGAGAGGTATACATTCTTGTAGTGCTTTATTGTACTCATGTGTTGTGATGTGGAAATAAAAAAACCAAGACTTCCTCCGTTTTGTTATTTTACTCTGGAAGGCTGAGAGAAGTGGTAACTGTGTGTGCGCAGCGCTAAATATGAAATTCAGAATTCAAAAACAACAATAGAGGATTCCTAATGCTCCAGTTATAATTCAGAAAAGCAAACCCAGGTAATCCAAAACTCTAAAATATGGGTGAAATTTGAATGAGGAGAATTTCATGTCTAGTGTGAGATCTTGGTGACACTCTCTTCTCATCCTTTAGGCAAATCTTAGCTGAAGAATTGTATTGGAAGATCTGACAGAGCCACGTATGAGTCACAGGACTGTGCAGAATGGGTAATTTGTCCTGAATCAGAATCTACTTACATTGAACCCAGGTAATAATGCTAAACTCCAGCCACTCCAAAGCCAATCCATATTTCATTAGCAAAAGTCCCGTGGCTAAAGCATTTTATTTATTTATTTACTGCTAATTCTTATTTACTTTAGTAAGCAAAGACTTATTCCATATTGGCACACTGTCAGCCCCCCCTCCCCGCCCCCCCCAGATGATCCCAACTGATCGGAAGAAGTTAAAACAGTAAATAAACAGCAAGCTATTCTAAGCAAGGTCGAAACTGCTGATCAATTGCAAAAGATATCATATTTGATCTCCAAAGGACTTGAGTCAAATCCCAGTTAAATCTATGGCACTGAGCGGAGTAACTCTAATTGCATATGTGATAATAGTGGATGCACTGAGTGTGTGTGCGTACCATCTCTTGCCTTAATCAGAGTTTTAGAGGAATATTAAATAAATGGTGTGTCTTGAGGGAAAGGGAGTTTCTGGAGCGGTTGCTTTTATTTTTATTTTCATGTGCAGGCGGTCTTAATAATATAGAAGTGTGTCCTTCCTTTGCCCAGCCTTAAAAGAGAGCTAATCCTCATGTAAGAAATCAGTCAGTATGGTCTGCTTAATCTAGTCCCAATGTGAAACTGTTGACATTTGTTCTTTTTTTTCTATCATTATGTGACTGGGCCTGTTTTGTGCTGGATTAGGCACAAATCTCCAACGCCGCACATTTGGCATGCTACTAGTAGTTTAACTTCATTAATAATGTATGAAGGGAATGTAATCCATGACAAGGGAAGGAAAATAAAGTTTTTTTTTTACAAGCCACCAATTTCTCTGGCTTGGGTAATTATTCAGCACTGGGTGTTTGATGTTGTCGTTGCAACAACCGAGCTGCTATCATTGGTGTAGTGTGTGTGCATGTGTTACAAAATTATGTGTGCATGTGTTACAAAATTATGTACAATTCTTCGTCCCAGCAAATCCTCCTCTATCCCTTTTGATTCTATGCAGGGAATTTTATTGCTTGCATTTCCAATATGAACTTTCATAATGTTTTTAAATCCAAAGAGTGGGTTTAAGTTGTGAGAAAAATTCAGCATGCAAAATTCAGTTTTTGACTATATATATATTCCCCACTATCCGTCTTCTCTATTCAACAAAGTCTCCCAAATCATATGATGCTTGGAAGACGGGGTGTATGAGAGACTTGAACTCCTGGTAATCGAAGACATTTTTTCTGCTGTTACCAAGTGCAGCACTATATCTATATCACTGTATCTACTTGGTGATATAGGTTAAGGGTAAGAGAATATAGGATACATATAGGACAAGAGCCTCAGAATATTTTCTTGAGAATAAGTTCCATTGAATTAAATGGGATTTATATCTGAGTAGCCCTATCTAGGATTATTCCTATAGGTAACCCAGAAGATGCAGGATCAACTTGGAATATTCTGTAGTATCTTTAATTTATTTTAATTTATTTTATTTACTTCATGTGTACCTCCCCTTTTTTCCTAATGGGGACCAAAAGCAGCTGACGATGTGTTCTTCTCTTCAGTTTTTATCTTTACAACAACCCTGTTGGTTGAGAGTATGTGACCGGCCCAAGTTCCTCAGCAAGTAGGGATTCAAACCTTGATTTTGCTGGTACTAGCCCAACTCTTTTAACCACTACACCATATTGGTTCTTGTGATACCTTCAATTGTCTTTAACATTTGAAGCCAGTAGAGATAAGAATGACAAAGTAGAGATAAGAATGACAAAGCATGCAAAATTTTTGATTTTGCCCAGTTAAATTATGAGCAGTTGGCCAATTAAAATATTTTTCTTAATCTCTCTCATCATTCATTACAGGAAACATGTTTTGTTCCCTTGCTAGTCCCAGTAAACTCAGTGATGGTTGTGTCCCAGCTCTCTCCCTCAAATAAATGGTCAAAAAAGAAGTGCATAATCCAGCACAAAGTTCTTGGGTAAAAATCATTTTGGTGGGGTTTGTGCAGAAAAGACTTCATAACGGTTGTGCTCATTGGGGCACAACATTAGTGAAAGATCTTTTTTTTGAAGTGCAGGTATGTTTCCTTTTGACAGCTAAATATCCCAGTTTTAGCAAGAACCACGGACGCTACCAAAGCTTTTGTCCTTTGAAAGCAGCTAATTGCTATTCACGGGAGAAACGGCGCATTTTTCTCCATCTCTTGAAGCGAGACAATGTTGATCTTTGTGGTAACTAACTGGCAAGTTGCAAAATGGCCCAGGGAACTGAAGGTGACCCCCAAAGCAGTGGTCACTTAGAAGTACATTTGTGCTCCACACTCCTGTCACATTTGTGCTATCAGAGCAACAGCTGGGGAGACTTTTTCAACAAAGATGAGTGTCAGATAATCCTGATGAGATTCCACATCCAGCATCTTTTGTAATTATGTCACATTCGGCTATAATGGAATAATTCAAGCTGAAAGGACAAGCTTTGATCCTTTCTTAAACCTTTCCCTGTGGACTGGCTATCTGAAAGATTCAAAGATATTTCTGTTACAAGATCTAGCCTTTCCTCAGGGAAACCATGCTTCTGAACAGCAGGATCTCTCTCTCTCTCTCTCTCTCTCTCTCTCTCTCTCTCTCTCTCTCACACACACACACACACACACACACACACACACACACACACACACACACACACACACACAAGGCCCAAGAAAAAGCAATGTCAATTTCCTCCCAAACATGTTGATGAACATTTTATAACAGAGGGATGCCAAGAAAATAATGTTCTGGCATTTTTGAGGAAGTCAAGTAATATTCACATTAACATTCTTTAATTTGAGAATTTGGAACAGAACAAAGATGTAAATTCTTGGAGAAAGGAACTGCACAAATATTGAAAAAAACATAGAACATAGAGCTGAAAGGAATCTTAAGGGTCATCTAGTGCAACCCACTGCACAATGCAGGGAATTTACAACATGAGTCCATTCCGCACAGGCCAGAGAAGCGACTGCACACTGGGACAAATGATCCCGGTGCAGCCCCGGGACCATTTGCATGCTTCTGTGCAGGTGGTGCTGGAGCTGCTGTGGCTTGCAGAGGCGCCTCCACATGGATCAGAAGGCTTGCTGGACAGAAATCCCACTTTGTCCCAACCACTTTCTAAAACACTTTATGGGCACCAAGAAAGGTGTAAATGGATGCCATGGTCTGTGTTACAGTATTGCTCTCAGCTTAAGTAACACAACCCCCCCCCCCCCACACACACACACAAATTAAGGTGTGCATACACACCATTACATTCGTTTATATGACAAGCATCTATTCTTATGGCTGTCTCTGTGTCCCTGATTGGTCATGTTCTGGAAATCTGGCAAGTTTAGGATAAGACTCTGCTGGATCCTTGGAGATCCATTGCCAATCTGGAAGGCCATGGTTGAACCAGACAACCCAATGGTGAGATGCAGTGTATGGAAATACTTTTTATATAACAATAACTTTTTAATTTAACTATGTTTTCCTTTCATTGTAGAATGTTTCTGAATGTCTTGAAAGTAATTGCACAGTATTCTGTCATTAATAGAATGGAAATGTGGCTACATGTTCATAGTACAGAGGAGGCAATATTTTAGCAATTTTTTGTAGAAGCCTTATATGTGAAAAATGTCACTCTTATTTTGTCTTCAGAAAAGGTTGCAGCTTTTCTTGTTTCATTGCAGTTTGACAGCTTTTCATATTTCTTGACCACACCAGTGACATCAGCGTTCATGTCTTTTGTCAGTGTAATAACTTTAGCATGGCACTCCATGATATTTCGTTCTAAGGGCAACCTCTACTTGTGAACTGCTAAATTAGTTTTACTTTACTCTTCAGCAAAAAAAGTCCTGGACTTCTTGTTAAATCATGTTATTGTAACAATCATTTGAATACAGGAAAGTTCTGTGCTGTGGCATTTGAGGAGGTCAATAAACGACCATTATTAAATTGTATTAAGCAAGTAGATCAAATGGAGACCAGAAAAATACAGGAACTCAGGTTATGAAATATGACATTTCAATGGCAATGAAAATAAAATGTCAGTTTATAAAAGTATTATCCAAGTCCAAGAAATTTTTTCTCTCTAGTACATTTTTATCCCAATCTTCCTGCAAGGAGCTCAGGGCGGTTGCACTTTTCCCATTTTTTTAAAAAAATATTGTATCATTTGAATATTCCATTTTATATTAATACTCTTCTTCATTCTTTTTCAAAAAATACATTTTCCCATTTTCCCTCCCCCCCTGTATTTTCTTCATAATTTTATCAAACAAATAGCAGTAAGTTCATTCTTTGTAATCTCTTCTCCCATATCTTCTCATTGACTCGGCTTTCCCCATTTTACCGTCAAAACAACACTGTTAACAGGCTAAGCTGAGATTGTGTGATTGGCCGATGGTAACCCAATGACGCTTTGTGGCACAAAAGGGACTTGATCCTGGGTTTCCCAAACATGCTAACCACTATACAATACTGCTCATATTTGATTTACAGTGATATGAAGAACTTGGAAAATGTTGGTTTGAAATACAGAAATCCCCATGTAAATCCATATTTCAACCATATGAACTAGGAAATTCTTGGTTGAAGTCTGGTTATGCTGTATGTGGGGATGATGCTGAAGATTGATTTGAAGCTCCTGCAGTGCATAATGAAGTGGCAAGATGCTTGCTGATATAGATAATGGGACACTGATGGCAAAAAAAGGCAGCTGATGGCAAAAATGTTTTGATGAATTGTTGATGGTTGACCTTGCAATATCTGTCATAGTTATTTACACCTGCTCTGCTTTTCTATTAAGTTTGATTGCTCTGTTTTTCACTTACTAATTGTTTGCCCAGATCAGCTGTGGCTTGTGTACATTGCTTTGATTTGTGCAGTGCCATTTTACTTTTTATGCTGTTGTTTTTATTCCTTTTTTTGCTTATTGTTTTCACTTTCTATTGTTTAATGATATAAACTTTCTCATGAGCTTTTAGCTTGCAAAGAGGCTTCTTATCATTTAGCTATTACATCCCTGCCTCAGATAAGGCTGTTGAAGGCCCAGACATCTTACCAGAAAAAGAAAGGACAATTATATATTGAATTCCAAAAAATGTGAATGTTTTTAATAGCTCATGCATAAATGTTAAGAATCAGTGATTCGTGCTCTAAAAGAACAACTCACTGACAATTGGCAATGCATCCAGGTCCTTCTAAATTCACTGGGTTATAAATTTTTGTCTTTGACTTACAAACAGTTTTCAATCGATTCTAAGCACACCTAACAGTTCTTGTGACTGCACTCTAAAACTATTTTGCAGCATCTATTTCACTGAGATGAATAAGGTCGCTTTGATATGATACTAATGGCAGATTATATTTCAGCACCCTCTTTTCTTTGCAGTTTATCAGCAAAACATGTAATCAGACGTTAACACAGAAGATGCTAATTTTTTTAACCAAGCGTAATTTAACCAAAGGTTCTTACATACAATTGTATGACAGTCTTTAAGCACATAGGTTTCACTGCAGATTCCATCAAACTACTGAGTGACCTTTCATGATACATGAATCATATGGCTGATACAGGGAAGTTCTTCTGTTGTTCTGAGGGTGCAGATTTGCATAATTACATATTATTCACTGAAAGCCCTATCAGCTTAGTAGGAACAAAACAGCCCTCACTTTTTACAGCTGAAGTATTTCATGGGTATCAAAAATAATGGCGATAGTCATCATTCTTTTTTTCCTGTGGATCATCTCAGATAAGAAACATAAATTACATTTTAGATTATAAAAATGATGTTACATCAAAGTTTTAGGTGATGATTATAGAATGTGCACATAAAATGAGCGGTAATACAGCCGGAATTGGCCTATTGATTTTCAAATGGTCCTAGGTTCCCTTTTAAATTTTCTACGTGTTAGAATTTTTAAAAGCCAGTCTACAAAAAAAATTCCAAGCAGTGAATTATCTTTTATCTATTTCTAAAAGAGCTGATCTAGGAACAATCATAACTGAACTTCAAGCTGCAGTCATTAGATTAATCAACCAAAGCATTAGTTGATTAATTGGACAGGCCAATTTTAAAAGCTGGAAATAAGATTTAAAGGTTGTACTTGTTTATATTTGAAGAACTTATTTCAATATTTTAAAAAGGCCTGTACAGTAAAGGTTTGGGTAATTTGTGCATTTATTTAAATGTAATCAATCAGCTAATAAGCTTTAAGGCTGATAATTAATTAGCTAAAACAATTTAATGGGTTGACAACTTTATTAGATATGTGGTTGGATCCAAAGGTTCCCTAGCTGATGAACCATTCTTTGGAGGAAGGAGGCCCAGCAATGTCATTTTTTAGTTCTCACCCTACAGTTATTGAGCATTACCAATGCTTTCAGTTTTTTTCTAAGAAGCAAAGTTATCCTCTCTACAGCCCCTTCCGCACACGCAAAATAATGCATTTTCAAACCACTTTCACAACTGTTTGCAAGTGGATTTTGCTATTCTGCACAGCTTTAAAGAGCACTGAAAGCAGTTTGAAAGTGCATTATTCTGCATGTGCGGAATAAGCCTACCTGTGCTTCCTTATTTCCAGTTGCCTAGAAAGGAACATTGAGTAACTGATCTGGACTGGGGTCTGAAGGTCCTGTGGAGGGTCCAATTTGGATGAGTGAAGGAGAGTGAGAGATAGTAACCACTTTGTAAAGGGTATCAACCTGACTGCAATCTTGCTCTTAATGAGCAAAACTTTAAAAGGTTGTAATGGAAATGAGAAGGTATTATGGGAACCACCAAAACCCAGAAAAAACCTTGAGGCAAAATTTCCCAAGTATGAGCAAAGCTTCCTGTGGAAAAAAGATAAGTTCCTTGGGTGTCTTATCTCTTCTCTGATTATCCCACACCCATTTTTGTGTACAAAATATTGCCAAGGACTCCTGGTAAAAAGGCATCTTAACTGGGCAGTTTGAAGCAGAGTTATTCCCTTCTATGTCAACTAAAATCAATGCAGTTAGAAGGGAGTAATTTTTTTAAGGATTGCACTGTGAAGCTTTTGATCTGATCAAGAAAAGCCTTATACCGTTTTCAAATGGAATCAACTCCTTCTTCTTTGGATTCAGTTCCAGCTTGTTCTCCCCATCCATTTGACCAGAGTATCCAGGCCATGATTTGGGACAATCTGGGGCGCTTAATTGGCGAAAAATAAAACTGGGTACCACCAGCATATTGTTGACACTCAACTCTTAATCCTCTGAACAGCAATATTGAGTAGCTTGTCATAAATAAGGCAAAGTGTAGTGGAGAGCACAGCACCATGAATGATACCATATTTAAGATTCCAGGCATATGTTTCAGACTTTTTGAGGGAAACTTTTTGGGACTTAGACTGAAACTATCACAGAACTTATCCTGTTGGCTTCAAGTCATTTTTTTCCTAGTGGATGTAATAAAAAAGAGTTACCATATCATACAAGTTCTAACAAAATCAACAAAGAAAAGATACCCTTATCCATCTGTAAGTGGAGATGATCCACCAGAGTGAATATACACCCAAACCATGCCTAAGGCCAGAGTGAATAGGTCAAGGACAGAAATGTCATTCAGGAATGCCTGGAGTGGCTCTACCACCACCCAGTTAAATCCCTTGCCCCAGAAAGATAGATATGATGCTGGCTTGTAATTAGTCAGCTCTTCCTTCTGCAGGGAGGAGTTCTGCATGAGCATATTCAACACTGCCTCCCTCAGAGATCTTGCAAAACTCGCTAGTCAAATAAGTTCTTATCACAGCAAAATTTCAACAGACAAGAAGGGCAAGTGTCTGTTTTGCAGGTGGCAGCCAACATACCTCATGGATCCTGTTCATGTTGGCTAGGGAGTGCAATCTGAAGCTGTCCATGAAACTCTGACAAGTTGATCCTGCTGGTACAAAATCTGCATTTAACATGGATCCTCAGCTGGGAGGAGAAATATTTTACTCAAGAAAGATCGAGGAGAGAATGTTACATAGACTGACTGAATCATTTATGTTAAGGGAAGTCAAATCTACGTATTAACAGATTGTAGACTACCAGGATCAGATCCAGCTGATACAGCTGTGGTGGATACCATGGCCGGGCATAGCCTAGCAACTGGCAAAGACATGGGGTGGGTATCCATAAACACTGTCAGCAATAATAAAACCATAGAGTTTCCTAGGGAAGACTGACATCATTTCTGGATTTTTCCTTGAAGTGGTGTCATGCCATTGCCCAATGACTTTTTATTTAAAAATATTTCCTCCCTTCTTCTGCAGCATTGATAGGAAATAGGAGCTGGAGGTTGGGAATCCCCTTTCTTGGTAGGGGCTTGGCAGCCCTAGTGGTGAAGATAGTGTTCATCACTGTAGTCACTGCTGTCTCCAAGACCTATAAGTGGTCTCTCCAGTGTGGTCTATCTGATATAATTAAAGTCTTTCAGTAAACCATCTCTTCTCATATGTCCCTTACTGTCTAGCAGTACATTTCACTGATATAATTAAAGTCTTTCGCCGTTTCATATTTGTTAATTCATCATTGAAATAGGAGACAGGAAGAGAACATGGTGGGGAACAACTCCCAAGTGATGTAATGCAGGAGCCACAGTGCTGGTTCATATCCTGAATGAGGATTACTTTTTGTGAAAGCTACTGGACCAAATTCCAGTTCTCTCTCTAAAAACACAAAGAAACAATTCTTCCTAGCTTTATACCTGTTTTCTGATGCTCTCCATGGTACATTAAAATTGTTTGTTTACTTGTTTATTTTAAGATTGAATAATTTTGGATTTGTCCAAGTGCTTTGGTACATAGGTACTTGAATTTCTGAACAAAGCTTATTGCAGATTAAAGGGGGTGGGGCTATGTTTAGAAAACATAGAAATCCCAAAGAGAAGTATAAAGCAGTATTCTGCCTTTGTTTCCATTTTCCTCCTGAAATGCAAGAAACTGTTCCAATGAATTATCCCTTTCCAATAAAAATGAAGCAATTCAATCTTGGAGAATTTAATTCAAGTTAATTGCTTTCTTATTATATTAAAACAGACTTGGCTCAGCTATAATGACGTTCGGAGAGGCTCTCACTCTGCTGTTACCTTGAAGAAGGCACATTTCACAATGATCACGAAAAGTATTTAAAGATATAAAACTGTACTGACGCTTTGCCCTCCTTTGCTAAGAACCAAAATCCTACCCATATGATCACATTGATTTTTTTTTTAAAGAGAAACTGAACTCTGGGCCTTACTATTCCAACTGCACAACCCCATCAGAATCCTCATTTTTTATCCAGTCCAGAGAAATATTTTCTATAGAAAATCCAAATTATGTGAAGCATCAGAGGTAGTGTGAAGGAGGATATGGACTATGTAGATGATATTATCAACTTAATGCTTTATAGTGAATAGAATAATAGCATGCAGTGGATGAACTTTGGGTTTCTAAAAGCTTGCTCAGATTTCATAGTGGCACATTTATAATGGTAAAGGCCCTTACTGTCTAGCAGTATTTTTTTCTTGTACGTTTGTTGCTAATTCTTCCTCTGACATCAACTAGAGATTATACATTTTTGTTGTAACCCCCCCCCCTTATGTGGAGTGGAATCCCTGGGGAGGTGAAGAGAGATACCATTTCTACTAGATTTTTAGGAGGCTCTGTTACAGGAGTCACTCACACTCACGGGGCGGGGGGGCATTACTTAAAACAGGCAGTGGAAACAAATGATCTGTGACTGTCTTAAAACAACACATTAACCACTAAACCACAAAGAATGATCAGTCTCTTTAGTGATCATTCGGGATAGATACATTGTATCGGACTTCTGACTGAAGAAAAGTTAGAAGTTTGTTTATTCCAGGTCTTGGTGAAAACCTTGGCTCATTCCGCACACGCAAAATAATGCACTTTCAAGCTGCTTTCACAACTGTTTTTGCCATTCCGCACAGCTTCAAAGGGCCCTGAAAGCAGCTTGAAAGTGCATTATTCTGCGTGTGCGGAATGAGCCCTAGTGTCCCAGCCAATTATCACTTAATGCTGTCTTCTAAGAATACTGTTTAAAATCGCTGTAGTAATTCTTGAATATATTACAAAAATAATAATCACAATAATCAGAAAACACTAGAATATGCAAAATAGATTATAATTTAAAAACGTTCATGTGATTCTGTGAATTTAGGCAAATCATGAGAAAGAAGGCAGGAAGGGATGAGTCACTGCTTGGCTCTTTAGGTCATTTGTTACATGCCCAGAGCAATACCAATCACCACTTTGGGGTCAGGAAGGAATTTCTATCCAGGCCAGATTATCCAGGGATCCTGGAGATTTTTTGCCTTCCTCTGGGCGTAGAGCAGGGGTCACTGGGGAATATGTATGTATGGGAGTGTAGTTGTTAATTTCCTGTGTTGTGCAGTAGGTTGGACTAGATGACCCTTGAGATCCTGTCCAGCTTTATGTTTCTATGTTATGTTATCCCTTCTTCGACCTATCTTGCATTTAAAGACAAAATACAGTTTACAAAATTCTTACCAAGCCCTTTTAGAAAAGAAGATAGTCTTACCACAACAGATTCTAAAGATTCAGGTATTTTAGAGTGCAGCTGTCTTATTGTGTGAACCTCACGTGACTTTCTTAAACCATATAAATAGTTTTCTGTACGTTAGACACCTCTGAGCATCCCAAAGAGTAGTTGTTATAAATGGAGTTCCATTAGTTCTAGGATTTATTCTGGGCATAAAACCATTGATATGTGAGTTATTATTTTCAAGGCTGAACACAAAACTGTTTTGAAGCTTGAAAAAGAGCTCCGGGAACTTCTGCACCAGGGGATCAATCCAGATTGCAGTCTTGAAGCCATTTTTTAAAGAACTACAACTCCTTTTAAAATGGATGGGCCCATGGCCACCATCACTTCTAGTTTGTCCCTTAACTTTAACAATCCCTTCTAGTTTGTCCCTTAACTTTCCACACAAATCTCCTAAAACATTTTCAACCTCCCCCCCCCTTTTGTTCACACTCAACCCCTTGAAATGATTCCTGGCTGCCATTTTCTGTTTTACCCTGTTTTTTTCTCAGTGTGTGGACAAATCAGTGCTTCATGCTTCACAGACTCAGGCTGCAGTTCCTTGAGTCCTCTGTAGTTGATGCTGTGAAGATTAAGCCCCCCCCCCCCCCGATCTCAAAAATGCTTTGAAATGCTCCAAAAACAGGGCAAGGAGCTTCTGCACGTAAGGAGTGAACTCACACAATGGCATCTTAAAGAGACAGAATACAAGTGAAGCCTTTTAAAAATGTTTCAGCCAAAAGAACTGCTAGAAAAGAGGATGCATTTAAAATGTTTTAAGGCTGCAAATAAAATGTCTTTGGGGGGGAAAAAACAATGCAGAACTCCTTGGAGGCCTGATATGTCAGAGCATCCTAAACAATAATTCAATGTTAAAATCTGCAAAATCTCTACAGGGCTATATTATTTGCCAAGGCTTTCAATTGGATGCAGACTGCCAGAATCTTTTCAAGAGGGAGGGGGTTGTTTGAAGATTTATTTTATTCTGTATGTTTTAAATTGTGACTTGTAAGTTAACTTGACTTGTTAACTTGACTTGTTAACTTGAGCCATGAAGAAAGGTGGGACACAAGTATTTTAATAAATAAATGTTATTTGGCAAATTAATGATCACAAAACAAAGACCTAACTGGAATTAGTATGTCCCTGGTACATTTGCTTAGATTTATGGCGCGGCAGCTCCATGAAGGGAAGTCACTGTGCTCTGTCATAATTCCTTCTGTGATCATCTGACATTCTTCAGACTTTGTTTCTAGTGTTGGATGTCCAAGAAAAAATTGGCTGCCTGCTGGGGTACTGCCTCCTTTCTGATTGGTAGCAGTCTTGCCTAAACTGGCAGAGGTTGTTTATCTTGTTGAAGGCTTTCACGGCTGGAATCACTGGGGTGCTGTGTGGTTTCCAGGCTGTATGGCCGTGTTCTAGCAGCATTCTCTCCTGACATTTCACCTGCATCTGTGGCTGGCATCTTCAGAGGATCTGATAGTTGCTTTCCTTTCCAACTATCAGATCCTCTGAAGATGCCAGCCACAGATGCAGGCGAACTGTCAGGACAGAATGCTGCTAGAACACGGCCATACAGCCCGGAAACCACACAGCACCCCAGTTGTTTATCTGTTGAGGACTGATGAGTGGTTATCCTGGAAGATAATCTGCATGAGAAGATACACAACAGTGCCTGTTTGGTTCTTTCAGTAATTTTTGATATTACTAATCATTATATCTCTCTGAATCCCGTCAAATTGAGGCAGGCAGGCATAATTCTGCAGTTGGCCCATACCTTTCTAAAGACCAGATCTCAGAAGATCATCCTATGGTCCTGGATTCCTGGGATTACAGGGTTCCATAATTTCTTCTACTGTCTAATTCTGTTTCATACTTCTGGATGAAATTACCCAGAAATTTGGACTACAGTGTTAGCTCTGAGAATGACAGCCATTTCTCTTTTTCATGAAATCTCAGGGTGACAGTGCAGAACCAGTGTCTGATTTATGATGGACTAGATGAAGACACACACACACAAAAAGCCTGAAGCCTAATCTGTTAGAAATATAACAGATCCAGGAAAGGGTACATTGATTGTCTGTGCTATATCCTCTCAAGAACCATGGGGTTCTCTTTCATACATTTTTACAACTAGATGTCTAGTTAGAATAGCTGGTTAACAGTGCATTTTTCTCACTTTGGCTGGAATGTCACTTCTGTTCTTCCCTTCCCCTTTATTTAGGGACCAGGCAGGTTCGCACCACTTTGGCAGAACTAGTTATTAAAATAGTGCTTGTAAAAAACCAGTTAAATTATTTGAATCCCACCACCAGAACCGGTTGTTAAATTATTTGAATCCCACCACTGGGACTAGGCTCTAGTTACTGATACCTTAGTGACAACCCAGGTTACTGTAATACTTTTTTTACTTTCAAGAGCGCCCAGAAATTGAAACTGGTGGTTTCCAAAGTGCTGATAAGAGCAGGCTATCTGAATATTATGCCATCTGTGGTGCTCAGCTACGTTCTGGGCCTAATTCAAAGTGCTCTGACTGTTAAAGCTCCAGATGGCCTGGGTCAGGATACCTTAAGGACTACCTTCTGCTAAATTAGACAACCTAGATTTCTGTGATTGTTATTAGAGACTGACTTTAACTTCTAGCCTTATCTAGTAGGTGATACATCCATGTTTTTACCCATATTAGGTTACTGCCAATTAATATTAATTCCCCCCTATCAAAAAGGACGTGTGGTAGGTACTGCTCTGTAGGTTACTGCTGATAATTTATTTAATCATTGGATGGAGTTATCTGCTGAGCATGTGTGTGCATTTTATTCAGATGGTTATCTGTTGGTTTGCATTTTGTCATCTGTTAGTGCGGTTCACAATGCACAAATCACAATCAGCACATCAAGTGTTCATTAAACTGTTAATTTGTGTTCAAACAATTCATCATATCTCTGATGAACTGATTGAAAAAAAAAAGGCTGATTGCACATGCACATTCTTGTACGGCTTTCCCATGGTTTTCTCCTTCTCCATCTGTCACTGCTAACTCCTCCCCATCTGCTATTTGCCATATTCTGTGAAAGCTATGATGGCTTCTCTCTTCTCTCTTTCTCATGTCACCTGGCAGCTGTTTATCAGGCCATGTGGAGTAGTGGGAAACGGCTGGCTTTTTAGCTTAGTGCCTGTAGGCAATGGAAGGAGGCCTGAATTGAGCAGATATCAGCAGCAGACTTGCAGCAGGGAACGATTGGGGAATTGGTGGATGGTGCCCAGCAGATCGCAGTGCAAGCTCGAGCGGCATGCAAGGAAGGACAATGAGGAGCCTTCTGCAGTAGGCCCAGTGGTTACAGAGGTCCCCCTTTTTCTCTTTTTGGAGCTTGGGCAGGAGATGCCAGGGAAAAGAGCTAAAAAGCCCCAGCCAGGGGAAGGAGTGCCAGTGGCAGGAGGGAACAGCATGGGTGGTGGGGGCAACCCAGGCGAGTGCCTCTCCAGGCCACAGGCAGCACCAGGCACCTTAAGAGCAGGGGCAAGCAGCGGCACCAAGGGCGGTAGAACATCTGACCCAGCAAGGGCTGAGCTGCATGCAGTCTCAGGGCCCCTCTGCCATCTGGTGGGAATGGGGGAGTCCACCCATCTCGAAGCAGGACCAAGCCCGCAGCATCCAAAGGGCGCTCAGCACAGCTTGTCATCCGGAGAGTCTTCCTCAGATGAGGACACTGTCCACACTGGCTGTTTTTATTGGAGAGGGTGCAGGAAGATGTTCCTGAGTTGCCTTACTGGTTACCCAGGCATGGAAGGTCCAACTCTGACAGCAGGCCCGGTGCCCAGGGGCCAGCCCCTGCCCAACTCTGGGGAAAGAAAGGCCAGAGACCCTCCTGGATCACATCTACCTCACAAACTTAGGGAGTGGGCTTTAGACAGCCATTATGTGGATATCTTTTCCCTCCAGAAGCTTGATGGGGCTATGGGAAAATCTTCTGCCAAGGCTCCCAGAAAGAAGGTAGCAGAGTGCACCTTTGATAACTGGATGCAAACCTTAATCTCTGCTGCCTATCCCAACAGAGGTTGGCATCTTACGGCCCATATGCATAATGTCTTATGGGCCCAATCCATAGCAGGGGATGCTGCTGCCATTAATTATGATGAAGGCTTTAGGATAAGCGCATCCCGTGATGAAACTACGCTGGGAACTTATTCATGATCAGGTCTGGATGGTCACTGTTCACCCATATGCCAAGCCTTAGATGGACACTGTTCACCCTTAAAACACCGCCTTCCTATTAAAAGGGATGGATCCCGGCTTTTCTGGTGGGACTTTAGCCAAAGGAAGTGCCAGCAGGTTGCGAGTGGAGACTGATCCATTCAGGGGAGGAAGAGCCTGCATGCTGGCCATCCCCTTTTGGTGGGGGCCTCCATAAGAGGCCTGGAGGATGGTAATGATGAGCATGTGTACCATATGCCCAGGCAGAGGCTGAGGGTGGCTTATGCCCCCTGGCAGCAAGGAGGGTTCATCCGGAGGCCAGCGCCCAGATGGCTTCCACTATCTTGCTGCTCCGGGTGTTGGGTTCCCCCCCCCCCATGCATTGGGCTGGGGGAAAGGTTATCACAGGGGGACAGCAAACCTACTGCCCAGTGGTCACTGGGAGACAGCAGACATGCTGTCCAGTGCTAGATCCATCCCCTATGCTGCGCCTCTGCTTTGTTCAGTCAGCATACCACTAAACAAGCTGTGGCCAAAATTTATTCGGCACAAAGTGGTTGTCTTTCCACACCCTCGAGCTCATTCTTCCCTCCTTTTCTCTATCTGCTGTTTTCCATATTCTTTGAATACATCAAACATTTACATTTTCCATTCAGCGACTTACAGATGACTGTGCTTGATCGATCACTTTTCCTGTTCTATATGACTCCCTGCATCAATTTTTTTAAACGAATAGCTTTTATTTTATCATTTTGGAATATGTATAAATTGGCAGACATT
The DNA here is from genome assembly GCF_021028975.2 of Sphaerodactylus townsendi. Taxonomy (NCBI): domain Eukaryota; kingdom Metazoa; phylum Chordata; class Lepidosauria; order Squamata; family Sphaerodactylidae; genus Sphaerodactylus; species Sphaerodactylus townsendi. Next base: position 61,995,922 of record NC_059434.1, read on the forward strand.
CTGGCTTAAAATGGTTCCAGTAATAACAGAATAGGATCTGCCACATCAATTATAAACAATGTACTTTACATTTGCGAGTAATAGTTTAAGATTTTAGTGCACAAATACAGTGTGAAAATATAGGTATAGATACGCGATAATATGTATAAATAAAAATATAGATAAATAATTACTCCCTGCATCAATTGATGGCAAAAGCCAGCAAATTTTCTGGTGCTGGAACAAATAATGCATATATGTTCAAGTATTGTCTCATGGAAACTAGAGTTTTCTCCCCCCCCCCCCCCGTTCCCACTGTTGTTCATTTAAATGATGCATCCTGACTGTGAAGATGAACTTAGAATGAACTAAGATCAAAATGTTGGCCACTAATTACCATGACACTGGGGAATACATGCCTTTCCTGGTGATTCAGAAAGTCCTGTATGCATCAGTGAAAAGGCTACAAATGAAGCTGATTTACTGCCCATAACTCTGTACCATAGGAATCAACATATGCAGGTAAGCCTGTAGAAGCTGCTGTGGTGCAGGTGAAAACCTGCTCAACATTGTGTCCACTTTGAACTTTGAGCAGACATTATGGCATTTCTCAGTGTAAGCCTAAGCAGCATGACACACTCAAAGACTTAACATGTCAACGAACAGTTAGGCCAAAGTAATTTCAAGGACTGATCACATTTTTGCCAAAGTTAACAGCATCCCTTTATTCAGAATTTTTAGATTTTAATTATTTTTGTTATAAACTGTTCTTCATATTGGTTCTGGTGGGTTTTCCAGGCTGTGTGCCTGCATCTGTGACTAGCATCTTCAGAGGTGTATCACAGAGAAAAGTCTGTTTCACACTGTGTCTAGTGAGAAGGGAAAGTTTAGGGTGGTATATTGTCCATGTCCCAGGGTGGGGAACCAATCATTAAGTGTTTGGGTGGAACTTCCATGCAAAGGTGTGGTTGAGTGCATTGTATTGCAGGTGGGGTTATCAGTCCATTTTTTAAGTACTGGGAGCCAAGCTTTGCTAATTTTCAGAGTCTCTTCTTTCTTATTGAAATTGTCTTGGTGTTTGTGAATTTCAATGGCCTCCCTGTGCAGTCTGCCATAGTAACCTTCTGAATTGTCCAGAATTTCAGTGTTCTCAAATAAAATGTCATGTCCAGTTTTGTTTAACACATGTTCTGCAACTGCAGATTTTCCAGTAAACAAGGAACAAGATCTACCAGACCACAGCCACACAGCCCGGAAAACCCACCAGAACCAGTTGAATCTGGCTGTGAAAGCCTTCGACAATACATTGTTCTGTATATTCTTTTTTTTTGATAAATAGATGGGATATAGACATTTTAAAGTAAACACAAGAAGTGAGGGTGCTCTGTTATTACTAAAGGGTAGTCAGCTACCACTGCAACATACCCACTGATCCTAGGAATAAGACATGTCTAAAGCTGAACACTTAATTACCTGAGCTGAAGAACTCCTTTGAGATGGATCTACTGTACCTGAGGGCAGAATGCTGGTTTCAAAAATAACATCTCAATTATGGACACTGTTGCATGGAACATATCTTCATCCCTTAACTATGCTTCCATCTGCAATATTTACAATTACTATTTCATAGAACAGTAATGAAGGCAAAATTGATCAAGACTGTCAAGCACTTTCCATGCCAATAAAATTATCACAGTTATAAGTGAGTATACATCATTTATTAACTCAGTCACAGACTATTCTTTCCATAAACTCTGCTGAATGTATGTATTTGTAAGTGAATCATTATTATAGTGTAGCTTAACAGTTTACTGGTGCAGTACTGCTTCTAGAACATAATAACTGAACGGATCATTAAAGATCTTATGATACAGGCCCAATTAGTGGTAGGCATTTAGAATCATAGAATCACAGAGTTGGAAGAGACCGCAAGGGCCATCAAGTCCACCCCCTTCCCCCTTCCTCCTCTCCCTTGCATGCAACCCTTCACTCCCTCCTCTTCTTCACTTCCCTCCCTTGCATGGCACCCCTCCCCTCCCCTTCATCCCTCCTCTAGGGTGGGTGGGCCACTCCCCTCCCTCTGGTAGGGTGGGCAGGCGATGTCCAGATGCTGGGCCCCTTCCCCTCCCTCCCTTGCATGCCACCTCTCCACCTCCCCTCCCTCCACTAGGATGGGTGGGCCATGTCCAGATGCTGGGCCCCCTCCCTTGCATGCCACCCCTCACTCCCTCCCCTTCCCTTCCATGCCACCCCTCACTCCCCTCCCATCCCCTCCCTCATTCCCTCCCCGCAAGGACAGCCTCTTCTGACAGAGCCTATCTTGTTTCTTGTTGCCTTTTCCACACCTTTCTGGGAATCAGTGAAATCACATATAATTAATTTAGTCTGGCAATAAGAGCCATGGTTGCAAATGTAACTAACACTGAAGCCTATCAGTCTATTTCATTATTATCATGCTACCTTTCTTCCTTTGATACTAAATATGGGTTTATGTTAACTTTGTATGATGCACACTGGATAATATGAACTTTGTGGCATATGTATGTGCTTTCTAAGTGCTGAAGACATTAATATTATAGACAATGATTTCCAATATTCTTGAGTGGGATGTGCCAGTCAAAATGCTGCTCATGCTACACGCTTTCTCTCCTATTAGGAACTATTATTTATGATCAATAATACCAATTTTTGTCTTGGGAAAAGGGTTACGTCATGTGACTATGATCTGGTAGTCTTTGCTCCTAACATTTCACCCACATCTATGGCTGGCATCTTCAGACAGAGGTGTTGCAAGGGGAAAAAGCGCCTGGTTCACCGGTGCATCACATGACCCTGTCCCACCCTGGAACTCCCCCACCCTGGAATACCCCCAGAACGCCCTCGCCACACCCCCACAGGGGCGCATCCCCAGTGCGTCGCACACCCCCTCATTCCCTTGGAGCTACGCCTCTGTCTTCAGAGTCATGTCGCAGTAAGATATGTGTCTCTTTGTGGTACAACATTGAGTGATTGAGTGGTGGGGTATAAATTTTGTTCACCTCATCGGGAAATGAGGCACATTTGCATAAATTTGGGTAGAGTTCATTTGCAGTTGCATTCGTAACTGCACTTGCAATCACATTTGCAACTGCACTGGCAAAAAAACAGCCAGAATGCAGCCACCCAGCCCGGAAACCCCACAACAGCCTGTTGATTCCGGCCATGAAAGCCTTCAACAAGACAAGGAATCTCTCATTTAAATGTTAGCTAATTACTTGGATTTGCACAAATTGGGCAGGAGTAGACTTAGGTGGCACGAGAGGCCTAAGGAGGACAGTTAGTTAGATATATGGTTCAAATCCAAGATCAATCATGGACTCCCTGGGTGGTCTCCAGCAAGACTTTGTCATTCATTCCTTAGAACATAGAATGACCCACCATACCGACTTGAGCAGCTGTGTGTACCTAGCATTCCAATCCAAGTCAATACATAATAATAATTTAGAAAAGTCAATGCAGGGAATTACAGGGCTGTGTGTGATCCTACTGTACTGGGAGAGGTGTCTGGGAACATTCCTAAATGAACACCAAAAATGCACTAGATGGTTTTTGTTAATGGCAGGTAAGAAAGTCAGTTTTCAAAGGACTCATTCAGCAGAGTTGAAACATGTGCCAACTATGCTCAAGGCATATTTAAAGAAAGGGAATAATAAATTCCTTAATTACAGTAATCAAACCTTGAGTTTATCCTAGATTTTTCAACACAAAGAAAAAATTGGATCTCAATGACTGAAAGTGTAAATGGCATTAAGGCTTCCTAACATTTCTGTTTGCTGAATTATCTTTTCTTTTTATTCAAGCCAGGCTTTCAGTACGTACTTAATTTTTGAAGAAAAGTTATATTCTTTATCCACCAATTAAGTAGAATCAATTGCCTTATATGTATTAAGATGATTTGAATCTGTTAATTTCATCAAAGAAAATTTCTGAACTTCTTAGGAGAGGCTTATTAAGATAAAAATGCCTTATGACATCAGAACTTGTTCTTTCAAAGAAGTCACTGTGATCACATTCATAGAGCACTGCCAACTTTTGTTAATTTTTTATCACAAATCCCTCCTTACTTATTTTCATTTATTCAGTTTTGATTTTAAAGGGGGGAATCATTAGATAATCCAAGGGTATCTAAGTGCAGACACATAGTCATTAGCCTAATGCATGAGATTTTTCTTTTGTTTCTTTCATTTTTGTTATTAATTCCAAAAGGGACTGTTTCATTATTGGGCTCTTTCAATATGGTTTTGTTTCATTATTGTTTCTTTGTTATTTTTTCATAATTCTTTTTTGTTATTCCCCATTGTTTTCAATAGAAGATCCCTTTCCATTTTCTCATGTCTGTATCTTCATGAATTTCTAGCACTCTAGGATGTTGCCATACTAGAGTTTAGGGCTGAATTTGAAGGCTTAGCTGTATTCAGGTAAAAACAGATTACCAGAGGGGGAAAAAAGTATTGAGCACATGAATGACAAAGCCAGAGTTGGCCAGGGACGGCACTGCTGCTGCCCTACACCACTATCTCCAGAGGTCTTTCAGGTGGTGCAGGAAGGTAGAAAAAGAGCGGCCATGAACCACCGGGTGCAGCTGCCCGCGAAGGGCAGGAGGAGACTCTTGGCATCCATTTTAGTAAGGGCGGATGGGGGCCTTGCAGCCATGCCCCATGAAGGTAGGGCAAAGTCAGAGTGGGAGGCTAGTCAGAGCTTACTTATGGCCGGCCCAGCCTTTGTCCTCAGACCATGCGCTTCAGCCAGCCAATAACTTGCCCACCTACCTCTCCCCTTTTCATATTTTGGTGTTGTGTTAATGCATGCTGCTTTGTCATAGTCATTTGCTGGCTAGCACATGGGAATTGATCTGAGGGGCTGGGGAAGGGAAGCTAGGGAGCTACCTCCCCTCCCCTGCAGTGAGATGGAATGCTATGGCAAGAGGCTGACCGTCCAGCTGGGCATTGCAACGGAGCTCCAGTAAGAGGTCGACCACTCACTAGAGCTCCACGGTAGCAGCATGGGCATCTGTCAGCCAGCAGGGCAGTGGGAAGAGCAGCTTGTCCTGGAGGCACCCCTGAGGAGGGGCTTCCAGTGTTAAAAATCTGATCAGAATCCCATGCTTTGCCCCACACTTCCTACTGCACAATAAACGATCGGCTATGACCAAGTAATTTTCTCCAGCCACGAGTGTTGTGTGATTAATAGGTCAAAGGGCTCCAAGAGGGGGTGATACCATCCTTGAAAGCAACAAAAAAACCCACCCTCCCCGACCCTGACCATCTATGAGGTTAAATGGATGTCACATATATCACCCTTTTTGGTGGTGTAAGTCTGGGATGCTGGCCGCAGCGCCCGTGGTGTGAAAACCTGGATGGAATCTGACTATAGTCGTCTCCACCCTGGGTATGCCCTCCCGCCTTCCCTGTGCTGGCCATCAATCAAATGCCAGCATAGATCTGCAGCGGCACCTGGTTCTGGGTTTCACCACCATGGAGCTGAAAGGTACTTTTTCCACCAGGAGGAGTGTCACTTACACTGGCAGAGGGGGCAAATACACTGACCCAGACCCATGCCATCTCCAATGGCTCATTGGCTCCCTCCCCCCAGGAGTGGGCCATAACAGATTTATTTTAACAAACATTCAAATAGTGGTAAACTCTTAGGCTGATTCCGAATGGGCCAAAAACAGCTGTGTGAAAGCGGTCTGAAAACAGTATAAACCCTTTTACACTGTTTTAAACCCTTTTATACGGTTTTCACACGGTTTTCACACTGCTGTTTTTGGCCCATGCGGAATCACCCATATATTTTGATACACATGTGGACTCAATGCAGGGGTACCAGCCACGCAGGGAGGACTGGTTTCCTCCTGGAATTACAACTGAGCTGTTATTTCCTTCAGAGGAACTGATCTCTGTAGTTATAACTCCTGTCTGTGCCAACATCAGAAAAGCTAGTTGGATTCAACCCAGTGTGGTAAGACAGCATGAGTTGGAGCAATTTCCCACTGGCAATTAATCCTGGGATAGTCACCCGAAATATCCAAGTTTCCTCGCAATCTCCCCACTGCCGAACTGCAGAACACAGATCAGTCCGGTTTCTGGCACTCCCCCACTCTTATCACGGGATTTTTATGGACCTGCTTGTATATGCACATTTTTGAAAAAACACTCCAATGGGAGCTAATAGGAGATGGGGCTACACATTTGAGGGTCCATAACTTTGGCCCCCATGAACCAAACTTCACCACCAGGGTGGTATCATCAGCAGAGTCTCCTACTGATACCACCCAGGTTTTGTGAAGTTTGGTCTATGGGGTCCAAAGCTATGGACTCCCAAAGGGGGTGCCCCCATCCCCTATTGGTTCCAGTGGGAGCTAATAGGAGATGGGGGCTACACATTTGAGGGTCCATAACTTTGGCCCATGAACCAAACTTCACCAAACTGGGTGGTATCATCAGGAGGGTCTCCTAAAGACACTCTGAAATTTTGGTGCTGCTAGCTTAGCAATCGCACCCCTGACAGCAGGCACCCCCCCCCCCAGGGGCAGTCCTAGACATCTTCACTAGAAACATGCTGCAGTGAGGATGTTGGAACCTGGATGAAAAGGTGCCGATTCTTTTGAAACTTGGTTGTATGTAGATTAAATTTTCAATGGGAATTCAGCCTAGATCAGCCCCTGCCAGCATGGCAATTGGCCAATTGGCCATGCTGATAGGGGCTGATGGGAATTGTAGTTCCTGAACATCTGGAGAGCCGCAGGTTCCCTACCCCTGGCCTAGATGTTCTTTGCAGCAACACAGGGGGAACTACAACAGTTTTATAAAAAATATTTGCTCGATTGTAAAGCAACACCCTCTTGCTTACATTTTGCATGATGTACACATTAGAGCCAACTTGAAAGTGAACTGACTTCCAGCTTCTATTCTGATGTGCAGCATGCTACTCTGTGTTTGAAATTTAGCCATCCATTTCCCTCCTAAATTAGAAGAAGCTGCTGATTTCCCCTCCTCAAAATTCATAAAACACTAGGCTATTTGACACTTGAAAGTTATAAGTGACTTCATTTTCTTACACCCATTGTTGTCCCTCACACATTCTGAGGGTCATTTGAAGAGGAAACAATAGACATTCTGAACTTATTTTTTTTCTTTTGGGGGCAGGAGCTTTAGCAGCTTCTGGGAATAATGAATTTCAGATGAAATAACATTTAAGTAATTATCAAAAATTATTTGCAGAAACCATAGTGTGCTGTAAAGTTAAACCAACAAATGTATGCAGACAAAAAACATTTGTATTGTGCCCAGCAAATTCTTTCTTTGCAGTTGACAATGTTTGAGTGTGTAAAAAAACACACCAACCTTCAAAGAGAGGCTGGTTTTAGTTTTTGCTTAGACTAGCATAAATCATTGTGTGGGGCCTACAGATTTTTTTTTCAGCACTGAACTGGGTAAGTAGTGACATGGAAGCATACAAAGATGTTGATCAGTTTGTGGAACAGCTGGCAAAAAGCTCTCTTGAGCAAGTTTCCTTAAGAAATATTTTAGCAAAAACAAACCCACAAATATTCTACAAACTGTCTATTCTGCAAATGTAAAGAGGTTACTTTGCTCAAAATAGCACAGCGCATAGCAGTCGTTCCAATGGTTAATAGCAAGATTTCCCACTCTGAGAGATTCTAAATAAGATTTTTTTCCCTTTGTGTAGTCCTCTTATAAATTCATAAAAATCACAGCAATTACATTTCATTGGGATTTACAAATCAACTAATCAAAATTCAAACTAATGTTTTAGTTTGGATGGCAGTTGGTAATTTCTGGAATCTCTGTGCCGTGGAGAGAAACACATCTTACTGTGACATGCCTCTGAAGATGCCACTCATAGATAGGGGTGAAATGTTAGGAGCAAAAACGACCAGACATGGCCACAAAGCCAGGAAAACACACAACAGCCAGAGACTTTCTAACTGAAGTATTAAAACTGTCATTTTGACCACATACAAATGATAACTTCACATTTGTATCCTATCTCTTCAAAAAGTTTGAGGTAACGTACATGCTGGGGTTCATTCTGACCTTGTTTTCTCCCACACATAGAAACAAGACAGGGTCTTATGATGACTGACAGAGGAGGAGAAATCACATTTCTCAAATATTAAGGTTTGCAGAACCTCAAATGACTGGCTTGCTCCTGGTTGGCTCTCTTGTATGGACTTGGCTATCTGCTTGTGAGCCAGCACTCGCCAACTAGTTATAATAATAGAAATCAACTCGGTGTTCAAAAGGCAGGCTTATGTTATAGTTATGATCATCTATAAAAATAAGAAAAAAACTATGTATACAGTCACTCAAGAAATATCCCTTAAATTGAAAGAGTAATTATTGGATTATATGGTTCCTTAAAAATCAGACCGGCAATCAAAATTGCAAACTCTTGACAGTCTTAAGCTTTGTTTATATTTTACTTAAGTTGTGGTTTTGATCTGAGAACAAACTTAGAAATGCAGTCTTAGTATGGGCAGATTTTCTTCTGGAATATTGTGAAGAATGTATTCAATTTAAGGAAAGTTAATTATTCTAAACTGCTACCAAACTGGATTCATGTTGGATTCTGAAACCGAGCTTCTATCCTTTGTGGCTTTATATAGTAAATACATCATAACTAATCATGATCAAGTATAAAAATTATAGTATCTGTAATTGTAAGACACTTTTATTGATAGTTCATGACACTGTTTAGAATTTGGCATGCTCTGGGTCAATAATACTGACATGACTGAAGTATGATTCTGTTATTAAAATAAGATGTTTGGAAAAGACAGAAAATGCTCGTCATCTCAAAATGATGTCCAAAGACTAATGCTAGACTAAGTTATTTTGCACACTCAGATCTGGAGGGAAGGGACCAGGAAATCAGAGATTTGCTTCTGAAATCTACAGTGGAAATGTTTAAATGCTGAAATAAGTTAATTATATTTGATAGAATGAGAGGAAAGAAAATGGAGGAAATATGTTCATTGGCAAATACCATGTGGATTTTGAATGTGCAGATCTGAACTTGAATGCTGCTGGGAATCCCTCTTCCTAATCTGTGCATTACAGAAGAGTATGATTGGGAATTTTCGCCCACACATGTAGATTTATTTATTTACCTCAACTTTCTCTGTGGCTCAAGGTGGCTTAAAACTCTAAATTAAAAACATAAAAAATACAGTAAAATCACAAACAATTCCCTCCCTCTGAAGATGCCAGCCACAGATGCAGGCGAAACGTCAGGAGAGAATGCTGCTAGAACACGGCCATACAGCCCGGAAACCACACAGCACCCAAATTCCCTCCCTCCTTTACATCCCTGACTGCTATTGCAAATTCTCCTTTTCCTAATCTAATTTAAATGTAATGGGGATGTGCAGGAATTTACTCGTGTGACACTGCATGTGTTCAGTGTCTCACTTAAGCTAGACAGCTAGCCACTAAACACGTTTCCCATGTCTCTCCCATTTTGACCACGCTTCTTGTAGCAAGAGCGAGATAAAAATCAAACTAGTTATGTCAAATAGATTCTGTCCCCTTCCCACTCCCCTTTGTATTTTTCTAGAGCAGGTAATATATCTTTGACACTATATGAAGTCTGGCAAATTGAATTACTGCTTTCCTTAGACTATGAATTATTTTTGGAATATCCTGAAATGACCTAGGTACAGATGATTTGTGTTACAACCCAATTGGAGCACCAGGGGTCCCATGTAAACACAACTGCCCTTGGCTGCATCAGCAACTTTTAAATGTCTCCGTTGATAGGGGTTTCCGGTCAAACTGTGCTACATTTTGCTGATCCAGCTATGGCCAGCAGGAGCCCTTTAAACTCCAATTAGTTGACACACTGGGGGAGCACTGTGTTTATACATAGTTCCCGGGCTGCTGTTTCCGATTGTGACTCAGGCCAGTTAGGTTTGTGTTACAAGCCACTGAAGATCACAGATGGGTTTTAAAAACATCTTTCTTCACACTGTGGAATGAGAACAATTTTGAAACTGGGTCTGGCACTAAGCTTGCATTTGCTCACATGGCTTCAAAGGTAGCTCTTAAGATGTTATAACTTTCATTGCTCACCCCAAATCGGAAAAATAAGTGTCCTGAACAAATGTAGACTTTATTTGTAAAACTTTATAAATTAAATAAAAAGGATCAAAATCATATTGTCTAAAGCATGAGAGAAGCACACCAGAAAAACTCAGGATTGCAACATCAAAGAATTCAGTTGAAGAATATCAATGGGATTAATGTAGCCAGGGTGTAAGGGAGTTGGCAGGCTATGATCAGGAATAAAGCAAAGCAGAGACCAACCTATGTATGCCAGTGTATTTAAATCAGTTTTAAAGATCAGTTCCAATCTAGTTAATTTGAGCTGAGATGGTCTATATTAGAATGCGTCCTGTTACTTTTATGGGTTGGGCCATATACCCCAGTACACATTTTAGCTAGTATTCTAAATCAAACACATGTCATTTTTTGTTCTCCTGAAAGATACAGGTGGAGACGCTCCAGCACATACTTGTCATTTATCCACCATCTTTTTTTCATATATTATAAATGAAATACACAGAAATAAGTTCTGTGTATGGCTAGGGACTGAACTGATTAACGCATCTACTTTTTCCAATTCCATACAACGAATATGAGGATCAGCCTCCCAGTCTTGGGTATATATACCATGGGCTCAAAATTTTGGGGAAAAGGTTTGGAAGTTCACCAGGCATAGTTTTAGCTCTCTCTGCATTTTGTCTTTGTTACCTAATATATTGCCTGATTGGATGTTTTGTGTGGCAGAATGATATAGTGAGGGAGGAATTTTGAACAAGTCCATTCCATGTAGATAATTGTCAGTTCAATGAATGAAGAGATAGACCAAAGCTTTCCCATGAACATATGTTAACATGCCTTTCAAATGCTTATCTGTAAAAACAAACAAACAAACAATGGTGGAATAGACTTAAAACTATTTTAGCAGTCTGGAATCAGTACAATGTCCAAAAGACACAATATAGAGAGTTGCAACACAGTTGATCTATGTCAGAATACTTAGGGCAGAAATGAAGTTGTAGGCACGCATGAATGGACACTGTTATTAGGCATTGTTTCGGAGGAGGGAAAACTATCTCAAATAATTTTATCTGTTTTATTTATTTTGGAGAGCTTTATCAACTCTAGGAACTGTGATGGCAGAAAGGGACTACAATTCACTGAAGCCCAAGGAGATAATGTTTTGGACAAAACTGTCTCCATCTAGTTTTCTTGAAGCCCAGTCTGATAAAAGAAGAAAGTTATTGCCCGCTTGATATGTACCCAGCAGCAGTGGTAGCAGCCAAAAACATTTGCTACTTCAGCAAGTATTCAGCACTGAAATGGAAACTATCAATAAATTCAGCTACTGTTATAGAAAATAGGGGATGCAATACAAGCAGGAAATGAAATCACCGTTCATTAGAAGAATATTTACACAGTGGGATAGCTATAAAGATGGGTGTTGCACTTTGCAGTCTGATTCCTACATCTTTATTTTTCAGAGCATTTCCTAGTTTTACTCAGGAATTAAGTGTGGTTGCCGAGTCCTTTACAAGACTTGTTTTTATCATTTTTTATCATAATAACATAGTCATTATGTTCCAGTCATATGTGATCACAGTACATTGAAATGATTGGGCACCCTGAAACATATGCATAGGGATTTCTTCATCCTATCCTTGAAGTTACTGATATACCCTACAATACTACTAGAGACAAGTGGGAAGTGATGGCAGTTGCAATGGAGTGATTATATTATGGACAGGATTCCTGTGAACATGTGTCCCAAAATACTACAGCAACTTTTAGTTGCCTTGGTTAGAAAAAGAACTTCCTAAACAGAATGCTAGAAAAAAAAACTTATGATACTGGGAGGGTGAAAGGAGCATGAAATGTCAGAAGTTCTTACTGTTTCAGTAACTGTCACCTAGGCTGTTTCCGCACGGCCCAAATACGACGCCTTAGGGACGGCAAAAATGCCGCCTGGAGGGAGGTTTTTTAAAAACAGCGTGTTCCCGCCAGCATGGTGTGAATGGCACCGCCGGGAACACGCTGTTTTCCCCGTCCCCCCCTCACCTCGTCATCCTGCATCGCTCTATCGGACTGCTGAGACCCTCCCTCGCTGTCCTCCGACCCCTGGAGGTCGGAGGGCAGCGTGGGCGGGTCTTAGTAGTCCAGCAGGGCGATGCAGGACGACGAGGTGAGGGGGGGATGGGGAAGAGGTGGCTCTGTGTGGAGCCGCCTCTCCCGCTGCCAACTCTCTGCGTGGAAGGCATTTCGCGACGATCCCGTCGCGAATCGCCCCCTCCACCGGCAGGATTCCTGCCGGTGAAGGGGCGCCCTTTCCGCAGTGCGGAAAGGGCCTTAGATAGAACTGTCACATTATATAGAAATAATTTGAGCTCTGGTTCTACAATAGGCATCTCTCTTTTCCATGACTTGTCTCTTCAGAATAACTCCAGAATACTACTATTTTGTAAATGTATTTTTAAAATATTTTAAGCTTACCCATTAACAAAACTCAGAGAAGGCTGAATTTGCAAACATGCTTTTAAGAAATGTCCTCAGTAAATCCAGCAGATAAATCTTAAGGGTTGCCTATTCTACAAGAAGCCATCTTTGGGACCACCACCCTTCCAACCCTCTTCTATTTGTCACCTTCCTTTTAGCCCGTAAAATGTATGTGCAATATATTGCCTAATCCTGATAAGAGCATTTGCTCAGATGATTCTGCTGTTAAAAAGAATCAGTTGGTGAATTTTAGACTGGTTAGCTTGGTAAATTGGTAATAGTCAGTCGACAGATGCATTTTATGGTGGCCTCCTTTTGAATGAAGCTCAAAAGGGTGATTGTTTTTCTGCATCATGCCAAAGGGTTACAGTAGTTGTTTATTCTGTGTCTTTCAGATTGTTGCTCCTTCCATAAGCACAAAGAAATAATGTAGGAGTAGCTAACCACTCTTAATGGGCTAACATAGAATTTGGGGTGCTTCAGATTGTCTGAGGAAATAGGCATTTTAGAGTCTGTTCCACATTGTTTAAATGACTTTTGTGAAATTTAACGAAGCATGGTTTTTAGACTGGTTAGACCATAACTAGCAGTAGTGTCAGAGATAGTGTAGGCTGTCACAATGTCGGTTGGGCAATTAGTGAGTATCCCGAGACATCTACAGATGAAGGTGTGTTCTGAAACAAGCGCATTATTGACTGAAGCAGTTATCTGGGTTGGAAAGGGAACACCCTTCATGCCCTAAATTGGTGGACTGGCACACTGGGGGAGGAATGTGAGGCTTAACACCTCTTGCCACTCTTTTATGTATGTGCTAGAACAGCATGAGGTATTATGTGGAGGCGGGGATGCTGACTCAGTTGAGGCTGGATGGGCTTGCCAAAACAGTGGTAGCTGGTAGGTTGTTAGGTTACAACACACAGTCAAAAGTTAGCAGAAGGGGTTTAAAAAAACTAATGTAGGTCAGCCATAAATGAAGCCGTTTGACCCATATGCTTGCATGCATCTCAAGTATTCAATCCAGGAATTGTCACAAAGTATTGTTAGAAACAGAATTGTTAGACATACAGTGTTGCTGAAGAGGAACCAGCACGAGTTCAATAAGGATAACTTCTGCCTTACCAACATCTTAGAATACTTTGAGAGTGTCAACAAACATGTAGAAGGGAGTGGCCCTGTAGACACAGTACACTTGAACTTCCAAAAGTGTTTAACATGGTCCCTCACCAACAATTATGGCATAAAAGGAAATGTCTTTCACGGATTGGTAGTTTTACAAAATGAAGCATGGGGTAGAAATAAATTGACAATTTTCACAGCAAAGTGAGCAGTGGGGATCTTCAGGGATCTGGGGTGAACCAGTACTATTTAATTTGCTCATAATGACCTGAGACAGTAAAGTTTCTGATACCAAATTGTTCTGGGTTGTGGAACTTCAAAGAGATTGTGAAGAGCTCCCAAAGAACCTATCCAGATAATGTGAATGGACAGAAAAATGGCCACTTGATTAGTTAAGACTGGCACTGGCACATACCAGTGTACATGCTTTCACTGGACTACATTTCCAGATGACTGGACTCTTTGCTAGATGACGGTTATGCTCTGGATAGTCTTCATCTGAGTTGACTACATACAGATGGGTCAGCTGTGAAAACTGATGGTTATATAAAAAAGAACCCCTCATATTTACATCTGTTCAGCATAGTGATGCAGATTGCAATTAATTAAGAAGTTTCTGGTGTGGTAAGAATAATCATACAGCTGGTATGCAAACACAGGACTTCCAAAGAGAATTTTATTCCAGATGGCTCCCCCTTCCCGACAAACAAAGAATTAATTGTAACTTTAAAGAAGACTTGGGTATGTCTGTATAAAAATTAAAAAGAAGTTTTCACTACTGAGGAATTTGAAATGACTTCAATTTAAAAATTTCTTTCTTTGCATCGTTCAAGTTTGAGAGAGCGCTTTGATCAGGCTCTTGCATTATATAATTTATTAGAGTAAAGGGAAGAGGATAACCTTCAGATGTCTTCTGTGGTAAAACACTTTTTGTTAAAAATGTTAAATGTTTGCAGACTAAAGACATGTTTGTCTGGGAGGGCCTAAAACGAATAAACAAAATGGGACATGCTTGATTTTGTTATTTATCCCCTAGTTAAAGGAAACCACAAGAAAAGTGAATATAAATCATGCTTTATGATGTCTTATTCAAAATGCAGGCATACATTTTCTGTAGCTAACCTCAGTGTGGTGGTATTTTACAATATCATATATAATGGCAATAGATATTCAGCCGGCTTTAGTTCTGTCAGTACAGTAATTTTGTTAAATCCTTGTAGCTTCTTAATATATACAATGCAAATCCTGTAAAGGACACTTGTATATCCCTGGTGACACATGTCATAGATTTTTCTATTCTGGAAGAGAGCTGACAGTTACCCTGACGGAAGACTTGCATGTGAATTAAAGCATGTTCCATGGCACTGGATACAGTTTTGTTTTCCATTTTATTGACTGATTCCTGTGTACACACAACACAAAAAGAAATGGATAATACCAGTAAAAAAAATTAGTGGTTGATTGTGAGGGGGAAAAAAAAACAAAGGAGGGAAAAACCACCTGAATGTCTGGCTCATTCCGCACATGCAGAATAATGCACTTTCAAACTGCTTTCAGTGCTCTTTGAAGCTGTGTGGAATAGCAAAATCCACTTGCAAACAGTTGTGAAAGTTGTTTGAAAACGCATTATTTTCGTGTGCGGAAGGGGCCTCTGTTAAGGCTGCTGTGGAGACTGATCATCATTACTACCTATCTACATCATCAACAGGACATCCCTCAGTCAGCTGAAAGACCACTGCCTATGGCACATGTTGCTGTTTGTGTATAGAAATGTAGGGCAGGGCAAAGAGGCGAAAGATGTGGAGTAGTAGTGATCCACAAAGAAATGCAAAAAACACTAAATGTTAAATTTCAAATGGACTCAAAAATTATGTTGCTGGGAATATCTCCAGAAAACCTACCAAAACAACTCTTTCTGTAGTTATTAACTGCAGCAAGATTTACCGTTGGGTCTAGCTGGAAAATAGAAGAATATCCCATCCAAGAAAATTGGGCAGAGAAGATAAAAGGGTATGTTATTATGGCTAAATTGACAAATCTTGTTAATAGAAAACGAGAGCATGAATTTAAAGAAAGATGGGAGCCTGATTTGAACTATTCTGTGTTGTAAAATTATATTTAATCATAAGTGTTGAGATTAGGATGCTAAAGTTTGTGTTTGAATGTATATGAATTAGTCAAAGTGAAAGTTTTTCTTCAGTATGTTAATTATTGCAAACCCATGCACTTTTTTCTTTCTTTTTCTAAATCTTTTTTTCTGATCATTGTATTGTTTTGTGGAAAAAATATTTTTTAAAAAAGATTGGTATAGTGTGGAGAATGTTTCCAGCTTCCAGTCCCCCAAGATATTGTTCAGTTCTAGAGATAATACATGCTTTCAGTGCTGCTACTGGTTCTGTTTCTCCAGGATCAAAGGAAGAGGAAAGTCTTATCTTTCCTTGCTGAGATCTCTTTACTGAAAATTTTAGGGGACTGACACTGATATCCATGACATGTAAAATCTGTACTCTCCCACTAAGCCATGGACCTCTCCAAAGGGAAGTTCTTATTTCTTCACTTTTTAAAAGCACATACATGGGTTTTTTAAAGGTCTAAATGAGCTTGTGGGGAAATGATATAACAGCAAAAAAGCTCTGTTCTTGGAGAACAGAGAGATAAATAGTGAAATACAGTGCAAGAAATGTTTGCCAATGGCACACATGAGAGAAAAGACATGGGGATTGTGTATCTTCTTCACTAGTGCTCCACCTTCTGGGTATGAAGGTGGGCAGAAAGGAAGGGTGCACCAAGCTCAGTCCTGGATCCTGCCTTCCTTGCTTCTTTAAAGAAGGTTAACAATGCTGCCCACTGTTGGCTGTGAGAGTTGCGAATGTTAGAATCATGGGTGGATTCCACACAGTATATTTATAATCAGTTACAATCATTATAAATGAATTTGTTTTCTATTTATAAAAAGGGAAAATGAGTTCATTTATAACTATTGCAACTCATTATACATATGCTGTGCGGAATCCACTATAGAGTGGGAAGAAGCCATCTAGTCCAACCCCCTGCTCAATGCAGAATCAACTTAGAGCATCCCAGACAAGTGTTTGTCCAGCCACTGCTTTTAGACTGCCAGTGACGGGGAGGGCACAGTTGATTCCACTGTTGCACAACTCTTATTGCAAAAATGTTTTCTTAATATCCCATCAAAACCTTTCTGCCCATAATTTAAACCCATTATTGTGAGTCCTGTCCTTTGCTGCAAACAGGAACAGCCACCTTCTGTCCTCTAAGTAACAGCTCTTCAAATACTTAAAGACAGCAATCATGTCCCCCCTCAATCTCCTCCTCTCTAGATGAAACATTCCCAAATCCCTCAGTCCTTCCTTATAGGCCTTGGTCTCCAAGACCCTGATCAGCCTCATTGTTCTCTTCTGCATCTGCTCCATTCCGTCCCCTTCCAGAACTGTACACAATACTCCCAGTGAGGTCTGACCAATGCAGTGTACATTGACCTCTTGGCATCTTGTGATTTGGATGTAATGCCTCTGTTGGTATACCACAAAATTTCATTAGCCTTTTTTTGTCACTGCATTTCACTGGCTGCCAGTGACAAAGGGAGGGGAAACTGCGCCTGGGACATGAACTGCCCGCATGCCCCCTCCAGCCCCACCCCACCCTGAAATGTCCCTGACATGCCCCACCCAACCCCGGACATGCCCCCACCCCTGCACTGCAGTGGTGGCATCCGGGGCAAGCCGCCCCAGATGTTCCCATTACAGCTTCACCACTGCTGGCTTCTCATATTTATTGTCCACCTGTACCCAAAGATCTTGTTAACATACACTGCTACTAAAATGCAGCAGCAGGTTCGGGTCTCCAGCTGAAGACATGCATAGTGGGTCCTGGACATTTTCAAAAGGGGAATTGAACATTGCAGTCCAGACTGCAGTACTTTTGGGCAGTCACAAAGAATGGGTACAAGTCCAACATGTAGTTATATGATATGCTAGATATTCAGCAGCTGTTGTGTTTGGATATTAATATTTGTTGCTTGGAAGAATGCAGAACACTGTCAGAATGCAAAAACCTCAAGGATTTTTGTATGAAAGATCCACAATCAGGAAATCGCGTTAGATGTCTGCCTGTTCTTGATTCATTGACCATTTCTGTTAGCGTAGAATCTCTTCTTCAGCCTATTCTCTCTTCACACCATGCACTTTCAAGCAGTGAAGTACAATTTTTATCTGTACGGTATTCTGCATTTCCAAGACTGTGAATTCAGGTGAGGGGAAGAGAGAGAGAGAGAGAGAGAGAGAGAGAGAGAGAGAGAGAGAGAGAGAGAGAGAGGAGACACCTCTGACTAACCAAGCTTATAATGTCTGTCTATAGATGATGATTGTGTTATCCAAAGCAAAAGGGCATAGCTCTTCACTTGTAATAGGCTTTGTGGCAAAATGAAACCAAAATAAAATCTAGTGCAATCAAAAATCGTATCTAAAAAAGACAGGTAGCACATCTAGATGGGAAACAAATGAGAAACAAACAAGATTTTTTGTTCACAGCTATAGGCTGCATCAACTATTGTCATTCTGATACTAGTGAGGTTATTTCTCTTAACACCAAAAAATAACCCATTTAAGATCCAACTCTAATTTGATAGACATGACATTTCCATTAGATAGTAATGAATTCAACTTAAGAATAGCGGCCTCATACTGGGCCTAATTGAGCACCAATCAATCAGTCTCACTGAAATGTAATGTCATTATGAAATATATAATAAAAAAGCATTTGCTCTTTAAATAGGAAAGTAAACAATGAGACTGGCCATCTTAATGTTGTGAAGGGCACATAGTAATAAACAGTACTTTACAATCCAGTACCATCATTATGTAAATTCCATTAACTTAAGGTACTGGGGTGTGTGTGTGTTGTGTTTCCATATCACAATGGTTTACATTTTCTCTGTTAGCCCCATAATGCTACAAATTGTATAGAAAAATGATTTCTAAGTTGGATAGTAATGACATTTATACTAATGTCATCCCTCCTAAGTACAAATTCTCCTAAGTACAAATAATGTAGAATTCACTTTTGCCAGCCTACCATTTCAATGAACATTCAGCTGTTCTGTTGATAAGCTCTGTGGAATTCACAGGCTTGCTGTCATACATTGATAGAAGTTGGTTTAGTATAAGATGTCATGTGCTTACTTCCCATTTCTTGTTATCCAAGACCAACATGACGTAACGGTACTTCTGCATGGGGAACTTTTTGTGGTATCCCTCTTGATTGAATATGTCTGACTGACTGTGGAATGTTTTCGGTATGGCAATATGAGTCATCATTATTTATGATGACACGGCTAATGTCCAATCCCATTCTGGGCAACGAGGACAGAGGCACTGGGAGTTAAACTGTATTTAGTGGAAAAACTGTAGTGTATAACATTCTTTTTGAAACTCTTATAATGTGATACAGTAACGTTATACCCAGGAATAAGTGAGATCCAATATTTCCCCAAAACTTTATCAAATTCCCCTAGTATGCTATACTTGTCCAACCACTGATACCACTGCCTGCCTTTCTCACTTCTACCTAAGTAATTTTGCCCATTTGCAACACATCTGCTTATAGTGCAGAAGCAGATGCAGCCACTTAAGGGGTTGCTTTGCAGCTGGCATAGGGGCTGAAAGCAGGTTGCAACACTGTATGCATACAGCATCTCACACACTTCTAATACTGTTTTGATGTTAAGTAGTTCTTAACAGAGATATATACCCTAGGATAGAAAATATTCAGCTATTAAGTATTTTTCCCTTTTGAACTAAACGTAAGGCAGAAGTTATAATAAGCGAGGATTATTGTTCAAAGGACACATGATAAAACATGGAGAAAAAGAAAGTCATTGTTATCTACATATCATAATATGCATCTCCCCAAACAGTGGCACTTGACCAGGCAAGGAAAGTGTGGATGTACTATATTACATTATATTTAATAAAGGTTTTGTAATGTCTTTTCCCCCTTTCTCTTCATTTCACACTCTTCATTGAAAGCATAAAACCTTTGTTGCTACTTTTAAGTAGATCCCATAGCTAAAAATTTGGTATTAAAATGAGCAGGTTTTGATAAAACATTGTTAGAAGATGGCACCTTTTCTGCCGAGAGTCCGTTGCCATCGTACCATGATGAAAACAATTTAGTCTGTGAGTGATCTCTCAACAGAAGCATCGCAGAAAAATTGGATTTGTTCTTGCATAGTTGTTCTGAAATGGTCCCCATAAAGGATCTGAGTATCTGTCCTGTGTTTGAGATGCAGTAACAGATGTGGAGAAGCACGATGTTCCAAACGCTGCTGTGTCCAATTGGGAGCGAACATCCAAGGTATGTGGCTGAGAACTGGCTTCTGTAAAGGTTTGGCTGATGATGTATTGGAGTGTGCATTCTAAATATGGAATGCAAGAATGCATTTTCTTGATCACATAAGGTAACTGTTCAAACTCTCAGGTCTGATCTTCTTCTACTACTGTTCACACCAGCAGAAATCCCTGGGTTTCTAAGAAGTCTCTGGTGAACAATTGGAAATTGTGAACAATGTTTCATCTTCTAAGGGTGCTTCAACTATACTTTGGCTTTGGGTTACCTCAAAGAATGTTTCAAATGACCTTGAACAATAGGAAGATTTATAAGTAAGGCATTGGGGAGAGGATGGGGGGGAATGGTGATAGGGAAGTCTAAATATAGTTGATCATTACAATTACATACATTGTGAAACAATTTTGTGGACCAAGATAACACAGGACCTTCAAGTTCCCAAAACTTACCTTGTGGTCTTCACCAACATTCTGTGTAGTGACTCACCATAGAACTGCTTTGTCTAGGAAGAAATAGAGTGGGGATAGAGAGGCAAAATTATTTTGAAGGAGAAGCCTGACAAATGTTGGTTAGTTTAATAGGGGAACTTCCAGTGTACACTTTTGGACAGGGGCCTGAAGACAGTGGTGGTGGTTCAATTGCAGACTTAGAAGACACTGATTTTCTGGATCCATGTCAAGAAATGGCCTTTGTTCCCTGATGGATGGCCTTTATGGGAGAGGGACAGGGGGAATACTACCCTGTCAATTCTTTTTGAGCTCCTAGCAGCTTTTAATATCATAGACCAGGGGTAGGGAACCTTGCGGCTCTCCAGATGTTCAGGAACTGCAATTCCCATCAGCCCCTACCAGCATGGCCAATTGGCCATGCTGACAGAGGCTGATGGGAATTGTAGTTCCTGAACATCTGGAGAGCCGCAGGTTTCCTACCCCTGTCATAGACCAATGCATTTTGCTGGGCTGGTTCCGGGTAATGGGGTTGGGAAGGCACTGTGTTACAGTGGTTCTCCTCCTACCTTCATGGTCAGTTCCACAAGATAGCATTGGGGAACTCGTACTTGCAATTCTGGAAACTTCCTTGTGGCATTCTCCAGGGCTCAGTCTTGCTTCTATGCTATTCAAGATCAACATGAAGCTGCTGGGTGAAGTCATCTGGGGATTTGGAGTCAAATGTCATCAATATGCAAATGACACCCAGCTTTATCTTTCCATTTTATCAGAGTCAAGTGAGGCAATCTGTGTGCTGGGTTACTGCCTGGAAGCAGTTAAGAGCTGGATGAAGACCAACAAACTGAGGGTGAATCCAGAAAAGACAGAAGTTCTCTGGGTTCCATGTTCCTGAGTCCATGAGACCATGGGACTCCTGATTCTGGATGGGCTGTATTGCCCCAGAAGGACTGGATGTGAGATCTGGGTTCATTGCAGTCCTTTGAGGTTCAAGTGACAGCAGTGACCACAAGGGCATTCTAATAGCTTTGTCTGGTTCACCAGTTCTGCCTGCTTATGGACAAAAAGGACCTGGCCACAGTATTACATGCTCTGGTAACCTCTTGATTGGACTATCATAATGTGCTCTATGTGGGGCTGCCCTTCATGATAGTCCAGAAGCTGGAGTTGGAGCGGCAGGCAGTAGTTAGGCTGTTAGCTGGTATATCTGGCTGAATGCAAGAACTGCATGTCTTCCAATTCACTCCCAGGCCCAATTCAAGGCATCAATGTTGTGGTACAAAGCCCTAAATGGTTTGGGTCCTTGTTAACTGAAGGAACACGTGCACCCATATGTACCTGCTCAAGCACTGAGGTCACAGGCCAGTGGTGGGATTCAGCTGGTTTGCACCCGTTCAGTAATTATATTTCCAGAATTAGCCATAAAGACATTGGTCATTATGTTATCATAATAGTTCACTTTATGGATTTTGTTGTCCACTCAGGACAATCCAGAAGGTGAATCACTATGATAGTGTACTATCCAGCAATATGTTAACCTATCCTTACTGAACCCATTCACTTAAGAGGTTCTACACGTATCTCTATCATTAAGTGGTTTTTACAGTGGTCATATAAATTGGCCATGGATCAGTCTGAATAACCAAGCCTTTTTGAGTGAATAAATGAAGGGCAGTGTGCTGGATGATTTTCTTGTATTTGTGGTTTTCTTATGCAGTGCTTCTCAAAGGAGCCTTGATTAAATCCATGTTGATTTAAATATTTGTGTCCTTTTTAATAAACTGCTTCAATCAGAAGGGTTAAGATCAGATTGCCAAATACTATTCAGTTGTTCCTAGCATTTTTTAAAAAGCTCAATATATAGCGTATGGGTATAAATGTATAAATGTATGATAATATTTCATCAAAACCAGTGTAAGCCAACAATAATTGCTTTTTTTTTCCTGCCTGGAGGCTCAAATTCAGGCATGGGACACTGCTGGAGGCTGCATTAGTCATAGTTGTCATCTTCACTTCTGATTTCTATCCACACAGTTCCAGTATTTGAACATTCAGATGGTGCACACACACACACACACACACACACACACACACACACACACACACACACACACACACAGAGAGAGAGAGAGAGACAGAGACAGAGACAGAGACAGAGACTGGAGTAACTGGGAAGACTCTGGTGATGTCAGTTCAGCCTGTCTTTCAAAAAGTGAGTACAAGTAAAGGCAATAAAAACATTACTAAGCAGAAGGTGTTTTATAAGCAATTGTAAAAGCCACCCTTGGGGTTCTTGTCCCACCCTCCTCTAGTCCACATGACACAATAAGACAATATCTATGGACATAGAAAAAACAGTGTCCCAAACAAAATCCAAAGAACTCTGCCATGCATCCATGCTGTTAAGAGAGTGTCTCTTTCTTGAATAGCATCTCTTCTACCACAAGCAAAGCTGTCCCTGAAAATGAGAATCAGCTTGTGATATGTCAGAGATTCCAACAGTTCAAACATATTTTTAAAAGGCTAAAACTCCACTGGATTTGGAACCTGGCAACAGGTTTATTTTTTGTGAGGATAAAATGGAGGCAAGAAGATTGATGTAAGCTGCATTGGGTTGCCATTGGGGTGAAAGGTATGATATACATAAAATAAAATAAATGTCTGATGCCATTTAGCAGCCAGAAACAGGGAGGTACCTATTGCTTGTATTCAAGCCTTCAAATGTGCATTTGCTTTGCTAAATTCTAGAATTCAGTTTTCTTTTTTTCCTGGAAATTTGGCGACACGTAATCCCTTTTCAGTAATGACTAATGGATTTTACAGTGGCCTTGATAATGTGGGGTTGAAAAATGATTTATAAATACAGTAGAAATGTCTAAATTTAGGTCAATACTTTTACTGCCAAATAGGGAGTGGGAGGCTTTGCCTGTGAATGTGACACATTGAAGTCTGTGGTTTTTGGCGAGTAATACCAAGCAAACTACTTATTGCATCCGTGTGAACAAGCCAAATGAACAGGCACTTCTATTGACCTGAGACTGGGCTGTATCCACTCAAATACAGTGTCTCAATTTACATACTTTTTCCTCCCACGCAGGCTCGCTTTTGAAATATTTTTATGTTCATAATTTCCAACAACAACAAGTATAACCAAGTTGGGAGGTCCAGCTCTCAAATCTGATAAATGGTATTGTACCAACCACCCCAGATAACAGCCAGAGAAAATGCATGTTTTTCACACCCCCAGTGGCTATAAATAGAGTTTACTTATTCCAGCAATTATTCATTATCCACTACAAGATTATAGGAGAGGAATAGGAGAGTCAACCAACTCATTAGCAGTGCCACCATTATTCATAGTGTTTGTATAGTATCACTGGATATTCAAAGTATTCCACGTACATTCTCTTTGTAAACCTTTCAACAACCTTGTAAAGTTGGTCAATATTAAAGGAAATAAAATTATCCTTATAGTGCACTTTGGGTGAGAAATGGCATCTGGTCATATCTATTATTATTAATACTCTATTATTGCATAATTGTTTTTATGTACGTTAGCCATCCTGAGCCCAGCTTATGTTGGGGAAGCTGGGATATTAAGGCCAATGAGTCAGTTTGAGGCTGAGGTAAGTTTTAAACCATGGACTTTCCTTCTCATAACTACTTTTGGCTGCACTGTACAGCATGTCTTGTTTCCTTTTCAACTTGCAAGGAGGTTGTTTTTCACTCTCCCTACAATAACTTCAATACTTGTGTACTCCAAGACAGACAATAAAAAAATAGCTAGTGAACATGCCTTAAAATCAGTTTCCCAATTTGCCTATCAGGGTTATGTGCATTAAAAGGGAGAAACATAAATGAAATTCTGTGAGGATCACAGGACCAAGTGATCTGAATGACTATGACTATCTCTGATCAGCGTTGCACATTTTGGCATTGCTGTATCAAATCATTGGCCCCTTCCGCACACACAAAATAATGGGTTTTCAAACCACTTTCACAACTGCTTGCAAGTGGATTTTGCCATTCCGCACAGCTTCAAAGAGCACTGAAAGCAGTTTGAAAGTGCATTATTCTGCATGTGCGGAATGAGCCAAAGAAAGGATTATCTTCCTCATTGCATTGTTAATGGCTAATAGTGATTGCATTAGAAATCAAGAACAAGCCCTTCTGAAAAAGTTCTGTTTTTGCTGCCCAAAGTAACTACTATATAGCAGGGCTTGCGCAGCATTCAGCCTTTAAAAATCTCCCTATGCTGAGTGCAGGCAAAAGGATATGACCTTTGAAGTCAGAGGTTGGCGGCCTCAGGATATGATTCAGGTCAGCAATGAATGCATAATGCTGGTGATACAGATTCAGGCTAACGATGCCACCCACAGGCAGTCAAAGAGGGGCTGCTGTACAATAATCCCCCATGACCAAATCCCTGGTCTAAGTGTGTAATAGAACAGGAAGACCACAGAGATGGTTTAAAGTCCTCTACTTCAGCCCCTGCGTTTCAGCATTAAATGTGGAGAATTCAGCCACTCATGCTATACAGCTTTTCCCATTTCAGGGCTGCCATATTTGCACTGATGCAACTTCTGTTATAAGATTTCAGAGCCCCTCATGCAGAACAACACGCTAATTAAATCTCACATTGACATCTCTTGTGTGCAGCTTCACCTCCATTTGTCAATGTACCTCAAACTTGCTGGCTCAGGTCAATTTGTGTGAATTGGGTACGGCTCTCCAAAGGACTGAATCTCCAGAGTTCACTATTTGGCTGGGAAGGTTTTTCCACAAAGGCTACCTCCACCCCCACTGCCTTTTCCTTCAAAATTGTAGGCAGTCATACTAACAGCATTACAGCTAACCACGGACTTTAAACTCATAAATTGCTAATGTTAGGCTTGGTCAATATGCAGCTTTTTTGATATCCTTTACATGCTAAAAAGTACTCGGGCCTGTTGACAAAGCAAAGAAATGGTGTCAAAAATAATTTAAAAACCTTTTGACCTGCAAGGTTTAAGAGAATTAGGCACAGATTCTTTGCTTTAAGCCTCTTGGTGACAAGAAATATGGTTCTCTGCCAGCAGGTTTGATTGACAGCAATGTTTGTAGTTTCAGCTGCTTTTCCAGTGTGCTCCTTGTATATTCCTAATGGGTAAATATAGAATACTATTTGTCACCTGGGCTGATGGATTATGCATAAGTGAGACAATGTGGTTAAGATTCTAAGGCATAAATAAAAAAATCACAAACTTTACATAACTCATAACTCATAAAGTAGTGCTTAAGAGTCTTACAGTGCAATCCAGTGTGTATGTGTGTTTGTGTGTGTGCGTGTGTGCAGTTGCACTGCAGCCAGAGATAATGCAGCCATGCTGCAACTGCGCTGCCTAAACTAACACTGCCCGTTCCCCCATGAAATTGGTCAATGTGGATCAATGGGTTGCGCCACTGATTTTGCCAGTGTAAGTCTGCACAGGCAAATGAGGAGGGGATTCCCTGACCAAAAGGGATCAAGAAGCTTACTAAAGCTGACCCAGCCTCCAAGAATGCCCCTTTTGCAGTGGTGGGATTCAGCAGGTTCACACCACTTCGGCAGAACCTGTTGTTAAAATGGTGCTTGAAAACAACCAGTTGTTAAATTATTTGAATCCCACCACCTGAACCGGTTGTTAAATTATTTGAATCTCACCACTGCTCCTTTTGCACCAGTGAGGGCTGTTGCACGAGAGGAGTGCTGGCGCTGCGGCTGTGCTGCTGACACCTGGGTGTTGCTCTACTGCATAGCTCCCCAACACTGGTGTAAGTGCCACTGTGCTGACATAAATGGCCCTTTGGCGGGTGCAAGTGGCATTTATACCTGTGCCTGGGTTGCAGTGCCACCTGAGCGGTCCTCCTGTTTTAGGATGACACTGTTAAAGGAGTATTCTTGTATTAATCCAGGAAACTGGATTCAGACTCCCAAATAAGGGCAGTTTATGAATGAACAATGTTTAATTTTTGATAGCTGTTTTTACCAAAATAGCGTCAATGAGCTCTTGACAGGCATGGTAAGATATTCTGAACAGATTATTTTAAGCAATTTAGCAGTTGCTTTTATTTGTAGATGTCATTAATTCAGGTCTATATGGAAGTATAAGTATAGAGGAGAAGGTCTTGAATAGACCCAAGACAATAAGTTTTTCAACTTACCAAATCTGTGGTGTCCAGCAACAGCAGAACACACAAATGTCCAATGGTATGAGTCTCAATTAATGTACCCTGGTTATTTCATTAAATATTGGGTGAACGTATTTCTGGACCAGGGCTGATGTTCTCAAGAGTGTCTAGTTGAAATTCACAACTCATTTGCTTTAGAGTAGTAAGCATGATGGGTTCCTATTGAATTTGTGCATCACTTTTGTAGGGGCCTTTATCTACCTATTTGAAAGGGCCATGGAACAATTTTTTCAACATATTGTCGAAGGCTTTCACAGCCAGGATCACTGGGGTGCTGTGTGGTTTTCGGGCTGTATGGCCGTGTTCTAGCAGCATTCTCTCCTGACGTTTCGCCTGCCACAGATGCCAGCCACAGATGCAGGCGAAACGTCAGGAGAGAATGCTACTAGAACACGGTCATACAGCCCGGAAACCACACAGCACCCCAATTTTTTCAACCATTCTGCTTTAACCAGCTTGATAATTCCCAATGACTGGCTTTTAAAAACCTTTTCACAGAAGATGCAAAAGGAAACCACTGGTTTTTCTGTAACACTGTGTAAAATAGGAAGCCAGTAGACATTGAGATGATATTTTTGGGCTATTAGCACATGTTTTTTTCCTTATGTGCTAATAGGCTAAAAATCCATCACATATACCATATTCTCTGTTTGTGTACTAAAAGAGATGCCACCCTTCCTATGACAAAAAGCATTCAACAGGGAGATTAATAGGTGTAGGAAAAAACTGTCTTGTTACTATTGTTCAGAGCTGTAGTGACCTTACTGGATTTTTGTTAAAGCTTTTGGCAAGGCTTCTAAGCCAGCCAATTGCTACCTCCTCACCCACTTCTCTGCTCTTTCCAAAACTGTCTGAAATAGTTTCTCAGGCACGAAGCTCCCTCAACTGCACAACTGTCATTGTGTAATACCAGCACAGGCTAGAGAATTCTGGGAGTATACAGTATGCACATTTCTACACAACATGTGAGCCCTCCCACATTGTACAGAATTTGCACAACCTAATGATAGAGATGTTGTTGTAATATAATCTCTCTTAAAGATTTCCCATAAGTCCTTGCATTTTCAAATGAATAGTTTTCTGAGGGGGGAAAAGTTGCATTATTATTGATTCCTTAAGAAGACAGTTTGCTATGGAAAGTGTATTATCACCTCTCAAAGCGTGTAGTAAAACTGGCATTTTCAGCATGCTACTCTTATCTTTATTTGCTGATAGAGAAGGATTCCAGATTTTTCTTTGCTTTAAAGTGAAACAATATGGTTGGGTTGGTTCACATTACCCAGGCTTTAACAAAAACAAATGTATAAGCATAAGGCAGCACAGGCTCACAGTTTAATGTGCTTTGTAAAGTCAGCTTCCATTTCAAGGCTCCATCTGCATCTTAATTAGACTTACAGTCCCTTTAAACAATTCACAACCCAATGAATGTTATGTTTCCCTCCACCCCAGACCCCAGTACAGAATCTTCAACTGCATTTTAGTATCAGTATATACTCTGGGGCCACTGTCGAAAGCTTTGTTGGATTTCATCATTTGCATTTACTGTACAGCTCCAGTTTGTGTCAACGATAATTTAATTGCTATTCTAAGGGTTCTAATAAATACGTTGTTCTATACAGCCCATGAAGAATGCTTCTTTTATGTTGAAAAATATGTATTAGTCTTATTACTATTAATATTAGTGTTACTCTTGGCTGTATTTGCTGAGAAGCTTGAGCATTGCAACGGAGTTCCATCCACCCTAACTCCTTAGCAACATTCAAGTCTCCTTGAAAATAACAGCCAATAATATTACTACCACTAGTAGTAGTACTAATGCACTACTAATGTTATTATGCACTCCCACTCCTTGCGTGACTACCATATTCCTGCTAAACATAATGGCTTCCTGGTGGCATTTTAATTATTGATATCCAACCAGATTTCTAGCTGGTGAAAAAAAAAGAGCAGTCCCATTTGACCACCCCCCAAAAACTATACTGGGGAATCATAGGACATGCATGTTTTAAAAAAGCCATGTGGGATGAAAATTCTAGAATGCAAGGGAACTGGACGAGGCCAAGTGAAAAAGCTGGCTAGATTCAAGGCCTTATATTATCTTATACTGTAACTAGATTCAAGCCCTGGATCATACAGGCATCAGGGTATAATGTCACCCCCATTAACTGCTGCCCCCATTGCTTAACTAGCTTCCAATATACCCTCGGACTTCACCTGCCACTGATGCTTGTGTGCCCCCATTCACCACCCTCCTATTCCTACCTACAGCTTGTCTTCTTTCCCTCTGGTGCAGAATTGGTGGGGGTTTTTTTTAAGTTGCCAGACACAGCTCTCTGTCTGCTGTGCCAAGCAAGCTACCTTGGTTCTCCTGAATAAGCCTTCCTCTGCTTATTAAACAGGATGCTTTCTCCTATCTGTCTGGAATTTAGCAAAAAAAAATAGAAGGAATGGAATCACTGATAATGTTAGGGATTTCCTCTATGAAGGAAAAAAGTTACGGGTAGAACTAATGCTTTCATTGACAGTACTGCAAATAAAGGGCCTTCAGAATAAATAAAATAATTTAATAACCAGTAGAATTAAACCACATCAAGCATTAAAAAAATTAAACTTGCCTCTTGCCATGCACACACATTTTTGCTGCCTATCTTTAATTAGAAGCATTTTACAGTGCAATCCTAAGCAAAGTTACACTGTACTAAGCCCATTCACTTCTACTCTGCTTAAGACTGCACTACTAACTTGCTGTAATAGATTCATCCAGATGTCACAGTTGTAAGATAGATGGGAATGTTAGATTGCTGAATTACTGGCATGTTGGTTTGTGCATTTCTCATTCTGTTCAGCAAGACGCTTAGAAGTTATTTGCAAACATGAGTTAGAAGTCAGAGGTTACATTTGCTGCATACTTCGCTGATACCTATACCTATCATTTGAGAATATGGAGGGTTTATTGGATGCTCAGAGATGGGAAAACATCTATAGTATGTAGCCATAATAAGACAACACCAGACAGAAGTAAAAGTAGTCTGAGAACACAGAAGAACACAAGAAGAGCTGAAGAAGTCTGTCAGCTCAGTATCTTGACAATAACTATCTTTGGTAGCTTTTAACAGTTCAGGGCATGCCTGAAGAAGAAGAGTTTGAATTTATAACCTACTTTTCTAAACCGTAAGGAGTCTCAAAGTAGCATACAAACACTTTTCTTCTCCTCTCTCCAACAGACACCTTGTGAGGTAGGTGAGGCTGATCAAGTTCTGAGAGAACTGTGACTAGCAAAAGGTCACCCAACTGGCTTCATGTGTAGGAGTTGGGAAACAAACCTGTTCATCAGATTAGAATCTACCATTCTCAGCCATTGCACCACACTGGCTCTCAACTTCCTAGCATAACCAATGTCCACCAGCTATGGAGAAGGTTAAACCCAAGACTCAGTAATGAAGCAGGTAATTTAAATTTATTTGAATAATGAAACTTTAATTGAATCATCAACTTCTTTTAAAAAAGGATTTTGGGTATCATGTTTGGGAAGGACCTTGGAGAGATGCTGTCAGTGAGATTAGACTGTTTGGAGCTAGGCATTCCAATAAGCAAACACATTTAGGCCCCTTCCGCACATGCAAAATAATGCACATTCAGTCCACTTTCACAATTGTTTGTAAGTGGGTTTTGCTATTCCGCACAGCTGCAAAGTGCATTGAAAGTGGATTGAAAGTGGATTATTCTGCATGTGTGGAAGGGGCCTTAGAGAATTAGGGACAAGTCCAGCATTGGGAGAGATGCCACCTCGTTATTGCTTCTCTGAGGTAGTATAGTCTGTTTGTGAACTGAGCTCCACAGTACTATTTGCCTTTCTGATCTGTGAGTACTAAACAACATTGTTGGCCTCTTCCTTCCTCCCCTAAAAAAATTTCTATAGTTGACAAACAATGGATGCCGTGTGGCAGTCTCTCCAATTCAAATGGAGCAGAAGGCATCATTGGCTGAGCTGGGCTGTTGCCCAGTCAATGGGGCTTCAAAGAACAGCTTAAAAGCAGACTCCACCTTTCCCATAGAGGCATTTGCTGTACACTGTTTCATTGGGAGCAACATGGGATTAACTGGTTTCTGTCAAGGGCCAAGTAGAAATTTTTTGAATTGCCTTCCAGTTGGATCTGAAAGTGAATCTTTTTTTTTAACCAGCTTCATGTTGTTGTTAGGGTGTGGTTTTATAAATAGACCAAGTCCTGTGACTGATTAAGCCATAACTAACAATGGCAGGAATAGTGCAGGGAGCTATGAACATGGGTAGGTATAATTGACAAGTACCCACTGGCATTTCATGATGGAGGACCGTTCCTAAAGCAGCCCATTATTCATTTGAGTGGAGGGTGAGCGGGTTGGAGGGAAGGAGCATCAACCAAACCCTTAGTTGGAATGGCATGTTGGGACAGGGGAAAGAAGCTTGGCTCCTCTCAGCACTGTTAATCTGCAGATGAAGAGAATCATGGCAATAACACTAGGCCAGCAAAAAGCTATGGTGGAATTATCCAAATGCTGGTAGCCTACTCTTCAGTGACTAGTCAACCTGCTCTTAAGTGACTAGTTTGCTGATGCTGATCAGTCATTTAATAAAAACTGGTTTAAACCTACTGAATGTTATCTTGTGTTTTTATTTGGAACAAACCAAGCAACTATATGAGGACTGTGGCAACTATATGTTCTCATAGAGTGGGCTTTGCAGGCCCTGTGCTCTTCTTGTCTGGCTATCCCAACTGTTGCAAAAAGATACACTTGCTTCTGGGAGAGGCAGGCAAACACTGTATTTCTTAGAAAGGCAGAATGGCCTGGAGGATTTTTTGTTTTTGGTTGCATTATGGTCAACAGAAAAGTTTAGCTGAAGTATTGAAAATGGTTCAGAACAGGCAGGATAATGGTTCTGAAATGCAGGGTTGGTTTTCATATCTGCCAAAACTGGATGCTGGGTTTTTTTAAGCACCCCATAATAATCATAACAAGGTACTGACATTGGCTTGTGACACAGCATTGTCTTCTGGTTTTCCAGGAAAAGCACTTGCTATGTGTCCACATACTTGTATCCATTTAAGGGCCTTTCACAATTGTGGCAAACTGAGTTGACCTTTTCATTGAGTTATCCACTATGACCTCAAAGCACAAAATAAAAACAAAGAAAAAGGGACCTCCCTGCAATGTCAGGGCAATAATGAACGTGTTGCTGTAGATTGATCATACTCGCTGCCACGGGGAGAAAATGTCCTTGGGGGACTTTGTACCCTGTGGGGGTGTTCAGAAAATCTGACCATAACCTGCTGGGCGACCTAAACAGAATGACATGGTGGTTGGCATGGAACTTACAGTGAACAGGTGGAGGGGGGGGGATAAAGCACCCGGCTGTTTGCATGGGAGTGGCTCCAATTTGGGATTTTGCAAAAGAATAGTTGGTTTTGCGATTTTTGGAAATCCTGTGTTGAGGGGAATAAAACAATGCAAACTTGGACCTGTGCAAAGTCATTCCTCTCAAACAGTTTCTATTATGCCCTACACCTGTTGTTTTGCACTGTATGGAATCCACCATTGTCATCCTTTCATTTTCAATGTGAGACTAATAAAACCAGCATACTTTATAGGGTTGCTGCAAAGATAACTGAAATGATGTGTATAAACATATTCTAACAATGCTACACAAATGCTTAATATGATTAATTTGTTTTGCTATACTAGGACTGTGGGGGAGGTGGATTATAATAAATGTAGGCTTTGTGTGTCATTGGTGACCCCCCTCCCCTCCCGCGTATCCCTCTGGTTACTACTAAGCATAAAATTGGAAAATTCTGAAAGGAAGAAAAAAGTCATATAACGCAGGCTAGGTGGAAGGAGAGAGGAATGCTATTAATGTCTATTGCATCAGTACATGTTGACCCTGAACTGTGTCAATACAACATTGTGCATTAATGTGTCTTGAGGCAAACATAACAGAACAAATGTCAGGACACTGAGCCATGATTTCTGTGGCTTTTTCTGATGGCAATTGACAGTGAAGTGGCTCTCCAGCTATTAAAGGTTGAGTACCACTAATCTTAAGGACCAGTTGATTGTGACAAAATTATCATATTATTGAATTGATAAATACAGGGGGGGGGGGTTGTGGTAAGGATGAGCTGAAAAAGCTAGAAAAATAAACCAGACCTGTGCTAAAAATTCTAAGAGTTATGTCCTGGTAATATATGTAGGAAAAAACCTAGAGTCCTATAGAACGTTATGCTGCCAATTTTTATATTGGTTTCATAGCCAGGGCTGAATTTTAGGTTCCATAATAATTGTGAAAAAAAATCCAGAATCTCTGCATCAGTCTCTGGAAGGAAAATATTTTCCCAGGTGAGCTGTAAGTGTAAGAAAAAGCAAAATAGTACCGTTTGCACATGACTATTTGGCACATGGAAGATGGTCATACTGCAGTTTTGTGTGTGTGTGTGTGTGTAAAGTGCTGTCAATTCACAACTGACTTACAGCAAGCCCTTATGGGGCTTTCAAGGCAAGAGACTATCAGAGGTGGTTTGCCATTGCCTTCATCTGCAAACCTGATATTCTTCAGCAGTCTCCCATCTAAATGGTAACCATAGCTGACCCTGCTTAGCTTCCAAGATTTGATGAGATCAGACTAGCCTGGGCCATCCAGGTCAGGGCCTTATACTGTTACTTACCTGGAAATCAGGATCTATACTTGACACAGATCTGTTGGATGTCTCTTACCCCAGCACATCATGACTATATCCAATAATGTTGTAGAATTTCTCTGTGGACACTAGAATATTAATAGTAAAGTTTTGGGGAGGTTTATTAGTGGCAGTTGGGAGTAATTGTTATGTGGAAAAGGAACATTCGAGGAAATCACTATTACTGTGTACATGGGACCTGGTAGCTATGGGGCTGGAAGAAAATCACATGGTGTGAAACATGTCTGGAAGAAAATCACATGGTATGTCTGTCCCAACTAACACCCTCTGTTATGTAGTCCTTCACCAATCCTGCACAACTGACTGGAGAGGAAGCATGGCTATTTTCATCCATAAATCTTTCAACTTCTGCAAACTTCCAACGCAAAATATTACTAGAATTCAGAGGTGTAGCTGGGCCAAATTGCGCCTGGTGTGCAGTCTATATTTTCCGACCCCCATGGACCCCCCTGTGGCACCCCCCCTTCCCCCCTTCCCACACTTACCTTAGTTCCTTTCCTTTTCCTAGAACTTTTTCAGGCTGAAAAAAGGCCTATTCACAGTTCTGCTTTCAAGCGTGATTTTCTGCCCCCAGGTGTGTGCCTGGTGCACGGTGCACCCCCGTCCCCTTGCTGCTCCACCACTGCTAGAATTGACTGTATGCTTCTTCCAGTAGGGAATAAAGATAGACTATGCATTCTTCTTGTCTACCAGCCACCTAGTTGGCAGAGGTATTGTTGGACAAGGATCTGGAGACTCTTAGACTGATTTTTCTGGAGGACTTAAATATTCGTGGTCAGAACTGACTTTTTATAGCTTATTTGACTGCATTAGGTCTCTCCTAATTTGTGACTGGTCCAACACATGAAAGAGGTCACACCCTGGACACTCTTTTGTTGCAAGCCTTTGAGGAAAAGTTTGGTTTTAGGGCAGGAGATTCATCTGAACCATGGTCTGAGCACTACATATCTAAAATCAGATGAATGTGGCCAGACACCAAGCATGGTCCACCCATGAACCCTACTGTATTACAACACACTGGGGGCGGTGGTTAGAATTCCGAATGCATTCTGTTGAAGCTTCAGTGGAAACATGGAATGTGAAGCTTCTTCAAGTTATTCATAAGGTTGCCCCTCATTGACCTTTTGCTCCTGTGAGATGAAACCCAGACCCCTGGTTTACCACAGAGCTGGATGATTTGAAAAAGGACTAGAAGATGTGCAGAATGGTCCTGGCAGAGAACTCTTACTGAATTTGACAGATGTTGCTGTAAAGCTTATTGTAAGACCTGTGAAGTGGCAGTGATGGCAGCAAAGGAAGATTACTTCTCTGCTATTATAGAATCAGCTATTCCAGCTTGTCCCAATTATTTAAGGTACCTCAGCAATTGCTGATGCCTCTAACATCCTTGAATCAGACAATTAGCAGTGATATTTCTGTCAAGTTTTTGCTGATAAAATATCAAAAAATATCCTCTGATCTAGATGTCAGTTATAACACAGGCACACCAGAAGTGGACGTGGACAAGATCCTGGGATCTCTGAAGGTTACTGCTTGTACCCTGGATTCTTGATTATCCTGGATGATAAAATCATGTAAGGAACACATCAAAACCTCTTAGCATCTATTATACATTAGCCAGCACCTTCTTTTAGCTACTCAAAGACATGGTTATTTGTCTTTTACTTTAAAACCATCCCTACTGTCATTCAAACCAAAAAAGGCACCATTTGAATGGAACTAAAAAAAAGCCTTATTTGAAAAAGCTGAAAAAAATCTGCTTTTTCACCTTGTATCACAGGACTCTGGCGGAGTCCACAAGGGCCAAAACCAGTGCCCCAGGGATGGTAAAAATGCCGTCCCTGGG
Source organism: Sphaerodactylus townsendi (assembly GCF_021028975.2). NCBI lineage: Eukaryota > Metazoa > Chordata > Lepidosauria > Squamata > Sphaerodactylidae > Sphaerodactylus > Sphaerodactylus townsendi. Next base: position 62,031,218 of record NC_059434.1, read on the forward strand.
GCTCTGTTCATGCAGCTGCCACCTTCACAATGAGGCAGCACCATGCCCCCCCCCCCGGGGCAGAAACACTGTTTCCCTGCTTTGCTCAATGAGCGAGGCTTTAGGGAAACAGCATTTCCCTGCTGGAACCGTGGGAACTGCACTGCTTTTTGGCATGTCCATTTCCCCCTACGCTTACCTCTCTCTTTGCAGAGCTCCGCAAGGATGGGGAGGCATGCCCACACTGCCTTCTGACCCCCGGGGGTCTGAGGCAGTCTGGGCATGCCTTCTTGTCCCTGCGGAGCTTCGCAGGGAAAGAAGGTAAATGTGGGGAAAGAAAATGGAGGCGCAACTGCTCTGGGGCCGTTCGTACCTCAGCGTGCACATGGCCCTGGGGCTCCACTGGCATCATATATGTCGGTGGGAAACCGCTGAAGAGGCCCATGCAGAATCTGCCTGTTGGGCAGAAGTTCAGAAGTTCTTTAAAATTTAAACAAAATGCCTCATTACAATCTTTGCAGGGATCTGGGGGGGGGGGAGGGAGAAGTAGGTTAAGGTATAGGCACTAAATTTGCAGCAGAGCTGCTGATGACTCTTTACATAAATTCCCAAATTTTATAAAAATTGGATCAGGGGATTCAATCTTACTGGCCCCCAAATGAAGGAAAAATTTGGTGACTGTACCTAAAAACCTGCCCCCCAGAATCCTACAAAGATTTCCCATGGGTTTCAATGCTGTAAAAAATGTTCCCACCCTCTCCACATTATTGCCTAAGGTAGAAAATCTTATGTCACAAAATTATCTGATCTGACATGTATATATAGATGGAAACCTGACTGTACCAAGGAAGCTTTGTGGCATTAGGCTAGTCACATATTCTTGGCCTCACCTATCTGACAGGGATATTGTAAAGGTAAGACAGACAAGGGGAAGATGTTGTAAGGCACTTTGAGTCCCCACTGAGGAAAAAAGTGAGTTCTAAATTAAATAATTAATAAGTAAATAAAATGTATGGGAAAATGTCAGTCTCACGATTAAATTATAGGGGTAAGCATAATTTGCCTGTTGAAGGTTTGCTACACATTTACATTCTAGCAGGCAGGATCCAGACATGATTTCTATGAGATTGGTACCAACTTGTAATAAAACCCTGTCTGTGATCCTGACCCATGTCACATGTGATGAAAGAGAAATGAACATATTATATAATGACAGTGGACCAAACTTGGCTGGGGACATAATCAGTGGTGGGATTCAGCCTATTCGCACCAGTTCGGTAGAACCAGTAGCTAATTTTTTGTCTAGTTCAGAGAACTGGTTGTCAAATTATTTGAATCCTTTCAATCCTTTCAAATTATTTGAATCCACCACTGAGTCCTTTCGGAACTGGTTGTCAAATTATTTGAATCCTACCACTATCTATAGACATAATCTATAGACATAATCTATAGTTTACATGATATAATGGCTAATCTAACTCCACATTGTTCTTGTGTAGCCCAGTACAATGTCTATTTGTCCAGAATTAAGTAAATATGAGTTCATTGAGATTTGATCCAAGTTGATGTGCATGAGTCTGCAGAATCAGTTGCTCACAAGCTGGCCTTAAATAGGATCTGGCATGAAATCACTAGGGAATCTTTAATAGGTTTGATTTTCTGCCTATATTTTGGCAAAGGTCTCATAATAGGACTAATTTATTTCTGATTTTATTCCTGTAGGCGAACAGTGCCTGTTTGTTTGTATTGCCAGTTGGCAGGTATCATAAAATGTGATTGATTGAACAGTTAATCCCAGAAGGCTTCCCTTTGAAAGGTTGCCAAGTCCAACGTGAACAGAGACTCACGGTCAAATTTTTGCCTATTGCACAGGTTGTCTGTGCTGCATTTTGCACAGAGATGAAAACAGGACACACATTCTGACCTTTCAACAACAAAGGAAAAAAGAAAGCATGAGATGGCTCTCAGAATTATATCGGAGACAGTGAGCAAACCTTTTGAACTATACAGCCTTGTCATGGGGAAGCTATTGAAACGATGGAAATTCAGTTAGACTGTCTTATTGGTTTCACTTGTTCTGCATTTAAAATCATATTATTTAAGCAATGCTTTTCCAAATCTAAAAGAGAGATTTCAGTTCTAAAATCTTCAATTAGCATAATTTCAATAGGTTCCCTAATTGACAGCTTGGTGAGCTGTCTTTGCATAGATCTAGTTCAGCTAGACTGTGATTTTTGGAAATGCTTGCAAGCAGCATCAATGCCATTTGAATGGCATATCATATGGCCTCTGCATGGACCTGCCACCATGCAGAGGCATTAACATGGGTTTATTAGTTGTTGGGTTTGGTGGTTTCCATTATTCACTTGCCTGTTCACAGAGGCAACATATATACATCTGTTTTGTCCTTTCTGTGATGTAAGAATATTTTAAAAAGCAGCAACAGCAAACTAGGTCCACATGCATGTCTATAGCAACTGCTTCCTTTTAGCCCATGAGACTGACACAATATACGCTGCTATTGCTAACAAATATTGCTAACAAAAATGCAAATACAGATATTTATCCTCACAAAACCAAACCTGTGTTACTCCTGTGGTATAGTGCCCTAGAGGCTTTTGCAGGAGTAGCAAAAAATAAATTCTTGGTTGGGTTGTTGTGGGTTTTCCGGGCTGCGTGGCCGTGGGCTGGTAAATTCTTGGTTACTTCCAGCTGTCTCCCATCACCCAAGTGAGCTTCAGAGGCAGCAAAGCAGCAAGCTGAGCTTTGTGCAGGGATCAGGTGAGTGGATTCCTGCATTCATTTCTGCAGCTGAGAATTTTTCAGGTTTGGCTTTAAAAGACCCCCCAAATAGTGATTTTAGTGGTTCTGTATACTTCAGTGTGTGCTGGTCCCTTGTTCCACATGGGTGAGCTGTGGGATGTTTGATATGCACTTAGATGTAAGCCACAAAACTTAACAATAGCATGTGACAAGGAGGAAGCTATAGCTGGATGACAGGGCGTGGCCGTGGCTGCCACACGGCCTGCCATTGCAGGGAGGAGAGCCCCCCGGTAAAAGCCACGTGGTTGCCCATACAAGGGCAAGGATGTGGCTTCAGGACCCAGCCCATGTGCATGTGTGGGAGCTGGGTCCTGATTGGTACACCCAAACAGGTTGTTGTGTGTTTTTTTGGGACAGAGGTGTTAACTTGAGCCCACAAGATCCTTTCTTGGCCTGCAAAGCATATGCTTTGTGCATGGAAAGTCCCAGTGTTACTACCTGGCATCTTTATTTGAAAAACTCTCACCCAACAGGCCTGGGACTTTAGACATCCTGCCTGGACTTTAGACAGCTACTACCCACTGGGCAGAAGAGCACTAAATGAGGTGGACTAATGTTGTAATTCTGAATAAAGCATACTCATATGTCATCCAGGCATGCCCTAAAAGTACCCTTATTCATGTTTGATCTCTGGAAAGGACACCTCGAAAATAGAATGTAAATTTATCACCAACACTAAACTAAATTTTGGCTCCTTATAGTATACCTCAGTGGGTTTTTTTGCTTTGAATCATAATGTTCTGTCAGGTAGAATAATAGCTTGCGTTTATTTATGGTTTAAATTCCTACATAACTAGAAACAAAGAACCAACGCAAATATATTGCTTCTGGTACAGTGCAGTCCTCTCACTATCATTTCACAATGCACAAGAGGGATTGCTTGAAAGGAATCTGCAAGCATTCTACAGTAATTTAGGGAATGGGCCTTTGGTCTGATGAGTACCGTAATATCTGGGGAGAACTTGACTGGTGATGCTTTCAAACATGCATGCTGAAGTGATACTGTCAGGTGAGAAGAATATTAACCCATGTCTGATGTATATGTTGAATATGGTCTTATTTAGTTGCCCCAAGAATGTTAGGATCAATTGTAAACCAGCAAGGCCCTGTTAAACATGCTAGAAATTGGGAAGCTCACACCAAAACTGGCCATGTCTAAATACCTGTAACAGCAATTACAGAAGCTTGGCCCAGACTTATTCACTTGGCAAGCATGTTCCCAAGCATCCCTCTCATCTGATATTTAAAAGCATGGTTTAGCACCTGGTATTCTGAGGTATGTGGCCTCCAAACCTGGTGCTTTTATTTAGTCGCCATGGCTGACAGCCATTGATGGATCTATCCTTCACAAGTTTGTCTAATTCCATTTTAATAAGAATAATCTCAAGGCTTTATTCCCATTCTGAGCCTACAGCTTTCCACTCAACATATCTGAACAGAATGAATGTTTTCTCAGCACAGGAACTGAAAATATAATTTGACAGAGGTGAGAGGATTGCAATGTTTGCTTAAAAACAAACAGCTATGGACACATGTGTTGGACTTTATTTGTGCGATCAGTCGCAGATTATGGCCATTATCTTTCACCTTCCTTATCCATAAAATGGAAATATTGTTGGATTGTAAAACTCCTTCCCATGTTATATGTGCTGGAGGAATGTATACAGGAATAATAAATAGCCTATATCTGCAAGAGCCTTGATACACAATCTGAGTCTTTGTGTTTTTGAATAACTGCCTCTGTGTGTCTAAAGCATTTTGCAGTGATGCACTAAATTCTTATCTTGATGCTCAGATACCTATTTTACATCTATTCTCAATCCAGGCTGGCAAAAATGGATGGAAAATAAGGCCATCAAATGGAGAATAAGACTCCAAAGTGGTTGTGTGAATTTACCCTCTCTCTAATTCAAATGTTCCCTCATGCAAACAGGCAGTTGGAGTTGGTGGTAATTCACAGTGTTACACACTAGTTTAAATGCTCTTTAGACAGCATGACACTTCATAAACTGTCCTAAAGCTGAGGGAAAATGTGATAAAGTGACAAGAAACAGACATCAGTTGAAAAAAAACCATTTTATCAAGAAAGATTAAATGTAGAAATGGAATGACTGCAAGAGAGCAAGAAAGAATATCGGACACCCACACAAACCCCCTTTCTGGGTTACCAAGAGCTATCATAAAGTGAATGAAGAGAAATGGGTTGTATTTCAAACACATACCATTACTCTGAGCAACAGTAACACTTTATTGCCCTAGTCATATTTTTTGACCGATGCAATAAACTTTGCAAAATATAAAGGAAAAAAACACACAGAATTTATCATCTTTTCTTACTGTTTCAAATTTGAAACAGATTCCATGGTAACATGACAGTAACATTACGGAGACATTTAAATTGCGTGACAGATAGTTCTGTGCAGAGGATAAAAAGAAATGTAGTTGCTTAAAACTATTTACTCCCAGATCAGGCTCCCAATGGAGCAGGAAAAAAAATTCCTGCAAATGCAGTTCATTTGTTGCAAACTGTCCATGCTCTTAGCTTCTAATTTTTTTAATGCAACTGAAGTAGTAATGGTAGCATTTATGTAGAACTCCAGAACTCCTTACATGCATTAGGACAGTAATCCTTCAATGTGCCTTGAAAATAGGTCAAATGTGTTTTTCTGCTGGCTAGATGAAGGGAAAGGATGAGAGACCTTTACTTGAAAATATCAGGTAGTAAATGATGTGAAAGATCTCTGTTGGAGATCCTGAAGAACTGCTCCCAGTCAGAGCAGAGAGCCCTGACCTGAAGAAACCAATAGATTGAAGGGCAGCCCAATTCAGATGTAAGGGGAATGCCCTCTGGGAGTGGCAGAGGGCCACACCAACATGTTTGTCCCATCCGTTGGCAAAAGTGGCAACTATGTCAGCAAAGGAAACAAACACTTCGGTGTTCAGCTGCTCCACAGTTGTGATGGGCAAACCTGGAAGGAGGCACTACCACAAAGTTATGATGGTATCCAAGTGGACATGGCACAGGGGTTGAGATGGGCTAGACCATTCCTGGGCATGGAGCTGATTTTAGTTGGCTTCCACCAGTGCTCCAGCCTTGGAACGTCGGTCTCCAAGCCTGTTTGGGCTATGAGCCAATTTGGGCAGCAGAAGGATTTTGAAATTACTCCCCTTTATTTTTCACACCACCTGAAGCCTCTTTGAAGCTGGTGTGGTGCCACCTTCACCGCATTGTCCCTTTCCACTGGAGTGCTCCCCTCCTCCAGAATATGGATTGCAATCTTAGTAAGGCACCTTCATGCAGTCAGTGGCTTGTTTTAAATTATCCAGTGGCTCCCATTGAATATTACAATGCAAAACCATGGCTTAATAAAACTATGGTTACTGTGATTGTCCAAATGCAGACCTTGCCAATAATTATATATAGTCAAAGTACATTGATCCTATATCTACTGCAGTTTACAAACTCAAACTCATAATTCAGGTCAGGACTGCAGCCAGGTTGCTGCTGGAGATGCACGGTGAAAATATTTAAGTAACATTTTTTTAGTTGCATAAATAAAATCAAAATCTGTAAAAATACTGCTGTTCTTTTTTGGAAGGATATTTGTTAGCTACTCAGCATTTGTTGAGGCAAATCCAGAACTAAATGATAATCTGTGAACAAAATCTTGCTCTCATCCCCCACCCCCAAGCCAAATAAACCATTGTGGGTTAAGTCTGAACCAAGCCAGTGAGTTCGTGACTGAGATGAAGTTTGCTGAAAGCTCAAATTTGTAGCTGCTATGGTACATTAAACCAATGATGAAACGGTTCCCTATGGGAACAATATGCTTTTGCTTGTTGGCTGCATAGTTAGAGGAACTAGTGTAGCATAATGGCTGAGAGCATAAAGCTGTGATCTGGTTCAAGCTTCACCTTTGCCATGCCTCTAGGGAGCATAAACCTTCCTCTCTCTCCACCCCACTCATAATATGGGAGGGTACTGGCCCAACTTACAGGGCTGTTATTTCAACAGCACAGTGTATGTGAAGGACTCTGTGCTGGAAAGGCTAATTCAGCTGAGTAATACATGCTAAGTATTATTATTAAATTATTTAATAGAAACAAAAACATAGTAACAGTAAGAACTGCATTCCTGGGATAGCTGCCTGCTTTAGATTTCCTTGCTAACTCTTATTAATTCTCCTTCCTTTTTGTATATATACACATGTAAAAATATTCAGGTAGTTAAAACAACTAAATTACATAAACAAATAGGGATCAAGTATAAATAAGCCATACAAAAATATCAAAATATGAACCCAAAAGAAATGCAACAGATTTACTGTGGTGCAACAAACATACTAAAGGCTGGAGTGAAACAAATATAACATTAAAGACACACAGGTTAGAACCGCAAAACCTGGCTGGTTAAGCTGTATATAAGAAAATCAGGCCTTTAAAATGGCATCCTATTACAATATGAGAGATAGTCAGTCACAGAGTTGCAAACTCACAAGACAAGATACACTATATCTTATTCATACAGTCTGAGTGTAACAGCATCCAGCTTGAAAGACAGGAACAGGAGAATGCTTTTGCTGGTCCCTTGTGTTTCATGGGATGATAAGTCCACTTTGTCAGCTCTCCCTGGTCTTTTTGAAATTGTGCACAATATCTCATGAGGACCTTTTTCTGTGGTGATGTACTGGCGATGGAACTTAGCACCCCAATCATCTTCTGGCATTGCCGCCACCCCCACCCCCAGCCTTGGGACCAGGCACCACTCATAGGGAATTTGAGTTGACTCTGTTTTTAGGATTATGTACGCTGCTATTGATTTTAAGGCTTGTAATTGTGTTTTAAATGATTGTTGGATATTATGTGTTGTGTTGTAAACTGCCTAAAGCCCCCCGGGGTTGAGGAGGTCTATGAAATCCAAAAACAAACAAACAAAAAACAAACAGCAACAAGAACAACAAGAACAAGAACAAGAACAACAATAATAATAGGTCACTAGATACTGGGATTTGAAAATCGAGCTTCAGCGTCTGTGGCACAAACCAGCTGAGGTCATCCCAGTGGTAATCGGCACGGTGGGTGCCATCCCAAAAACACTAGGGCAGCACTTGAAACATCTTCAAATTGACAAAATTAACATCTGTCAAATTCAGAAGGCAGCCCAGCTGGGATCCATCCGAATACTACGCCGATACATTACAACTTCCTAGGCCTTTTGGTGAGGCTCGAATTGTAATGAAGGGCAACAACCAGCTAAAGTTCTGGCAGCTGTGAAATCTATAACAACAACAACAACATCAACAGCAGCAGCAGCAGCAGCGACAACGACAACGACAACGACAACGACAACGACAACGACAACGACAACAACAACAACAACAACAACAACAACAACAATAATAATAATAATAATAATAATAATAATAATAATATTCTGCATTGGTCAGACCTTACCTGGAATACTTTGTACAATTTTGGGCACCTCAATTCGGGAAGGATACTGATAAGCTGAAACTGATTACCAACATAGTAAATGGTCTGGAATCCAGGCCCTACAAGGAGAGACCTAGAGAGCCAGGTATGTTCAGTCTGGAAAAAAAACGGTTAAGGGGTGACATGGTAGCCATGTTTAAATATTTGAAGGGGATCTCCTGGCCATCCCAATCCTCAATGGGATGTTGAGCCAGGAAGGTTTCAATACATCTTCCCATGCTTCAGTCAAGCTTGGGTCAACACCTGGCAAACATGATTGTGGTGCTAATTTCAATCGCCAGTGCACCACCACAGAAAAAGGTCCTTTCTCTAGTGAATAGTTGCCTAACTCCTGTTGGCAGAACACTTAAAGAAATGACTTTGTCATAGATCTTGGCTATTGGCAAATTGGTATAGAAATAACTTGACCTTAAGCTATATATCCCAGGCAGTCTAGAGTTTTATATGTCACTGTTAGCACTACAGTATTAAAATTACAGCAATATTAATGTATTTCATTATGAGATAAAGCTTTAAAATCTGATAAAGCGTGTTAAAAGTCACAAAACATAAAGGAACTGAAAAAAGACAAAGTGCTGGGCCCAGGAGGACTTACAGCAACTTATCAGACATACTTACAAGAGAATTTAATATTACCTCTTTATAAAGTCACACATGAAATAAGTAATTATTGCCATCATCATGGCAAGAAACTCATACAACATTGGGGTGTTGTGTGGTTTCCGGGCTGTATAGCCGTGTTCTAGTAGCATTTTCTCCTGATGTTTCACCTGCATCTGTGACTGGCCTCTTCAGAGGATCTGATGGTAGTAAAGCCCAGTGATTCCGACTGTGAAAGCCTTCGACAATACATCATACAACTTTAATTAATGTAGAAGGTAATGATTCATCACTGCAACGATCTTATCGACCCATGTTGCTGTTAAATGTAGACTATAAATTTTTTATTTCAATAATGGTGAAAGGATTAAGGAAATGTTTATAAAAAATTAATCCACAAGGATCAGATAGGCTTTGTACTGGAAAGATATATGAAGGATATAATCTGTTTTGTAGTTAATGCAAAAGAATTTGTGAAAAATAAGAAAAAACAGCATTTTTTGATGCAGAAAAAGCATTTGATAATATAACCTGGACTTTTTTTTAATGGAAGACACTTGGAAATTTAAATTGTGGCTCAAGATTTATGAACTGGATGTAAAGTATTTAAACAGAAAATACAAACATGCTAATAGAGACTTAACTGATGGATTGCAAATTGGAAAAGGATCGTGGCAAGGAAATGCCCCTTATTTCCAGTCTGAAAAAGGATAAAAAATAGTTTAAACTGAAAAACCATGGTGATGGTATGTAATTGACAATTGCAAATCCACAACTGTCAATGTAGTATTTAATAAGACAAACTGATAAATTCAGATTCTTTTTGGGTTACAAAATTAATAGGAAGAAGACTAAAATAATTTTGAAATTCTTAACAAAGCAGGGAGAATATATTACTAGAATTAGAGGTTGTGATGTGATCTTAAATCCTATTAAATATTTAGGAATCAATCTGACTGGACAAATAACACTATTGAGAGATAATTATTTAGATATAATTATAAAATGACTTGGATGAAGATACAAGAAGAATTACAAAGATCATCTAAACTAAACATTTTATGGCTAGGAATAATTTCTCCTGTGAAAAAGAAAGTATTGCCAAAATTAATTTTTTAATTCCAAATGTTACCAATTCACATGCATTAAAAACCCTGAAGGGAAAGCAGAAACAGATAAACAAGAAGAAAAATTTGGATTTACAGCCTGCCTTTTTTACCTGTAAGGATTTCAAAGCATCTTACAAACTCCTTCCCTTCCTCTTCCCATAACAGACACCTTGTGAAATAAATGGGGCTGAGAGAGTTCTGAGAGAAATGTGACTTGCCCAAGATCAACCAGCAGGCTGCATATATTGGAACAGGGAAACAAATCCTGTTCACCAGATAAGAGTCTGCCACTCATGAGGAGGAGTGGGGAATCAAACTCAGTTTTCCAGATTAGAGTTCGCTGCTGGAATGACAAAAGGCCAAGAATCAGATTTAAAATTCTCCATGATAAAAAAAAGAGACTAGTAGTATCTAATATTGCATTATATTATCAAGCAGCTGGTTTGGTTTGGATTGTGAGTTGGATTAGAAATTCAGACCAGAAAGTAATAAAATAAGAAATGGCAGACCTGGAAAAATGACTATGTAATTATATATATATTTATGGCATGGACTCACACTGGTGTCTTTGCCCCCTCCTCCAGCATAAGGGGTACTCCTGCTGGCAAAATGGATAAGGAGGTCAGTGTCCAGCCACCCTAAAACTCTGCAGCAGCGAGCCCTGGAAGTGGACACTTCTGTGGAGCTATTGGGTGCCAGTGTGGCATTGAATGCTGATTGGATGCCAGCTTGGGGGAAGGCTGGGGTGATCCTGGGGATGGAACTGACTTTAGTCAGCTTCTACCTGGACTTTGAGCATGGCTTTTCAGGTGGCTGGGGAATTTTGTCCCCTGTCTCTGTGAGCTGCCTGAAAGCCCTCTGGAGGCAGTGTAGAAACATGGCAGAAGCAGAATCCCCGGTTGCCGGAGCCCTTTGAATGGGTCTGTAAGAAAGGAAATTAACATATCAAGAGATATCATAAAAGAACTGACAATTTTTAAAAAGTGACTACACAATAAAAATAACATTTACTAGGACAAATTTTTAAACCATAACTTCAATTTTATACAGAAATAGAACATGTGAAAACACTTATGGTTAGATGAACACAAAAGCTGGAGGAAGAAATATCCTTTCAACATTGGGAAACTTTATGGTCAAAAGATATAAAATTCACAGTTAGTCAAATATTAAGAGAAAATTGGTACAAGATGTTTTATCAGTGGTACATCCCTCCAAAGTATGTTGAGAAGATGGGTAAGCATTACAAGTGGAAATGTTGGGAGCGAGAATGGTTCATTTTACCATATGTGGTTGATGTGTGGACACATTTTAAAAAATGAAATAGAAAATGAATTCATGCAAAAGTCAGAAAAGTTACTAGGGTTAATGACAAAAAATATTCAAAGAATCTCATAAGAAGTGTTTCAGTACTTGATAACAGAGTAACAGTAGTACTTGCAACAAAATGCAAGGCAGAAGAATACCCAAGTCGAAAGTACTGGGAAAACAAACCATTGGAATATGCAACAATGGCAAAATTAACAAACTTTGTGAAAAAGCAACCAAACAAAGAATGTCAAGATACATGGAAAATGTATAAATTATATTATTGTCCCCTCCAAAGAATAATGGGGAAATGTGACGGATATTGCTAAAATATAGAAATTATCAATAATCTCTTTGTTATATATTATCCTGGAAAGGGGTTTAAAGGAAAATAGACAGAAAGTTAATTATATTATGGAAGATAACAACAATCTACCAGTATAACTTTTATTTTGTAGGGAAAATTCTATAAATTTATAATATTAATCATTCATCAGGGTTTCTTTAGGTTTTTTGGATTACTAGAATTTATATCGAAAATAGCCTTGTTTTAATATAGTAGTATATGTATAATATTGTATAATTCTGTATATTTATTATATGTGTTTTCTTTTAGTCTAGTTGTTAACTAATTATTAATTATGATTAGATTTTGAATTCTTTTTTCTATTAATTTCTATCTGTAAATTGAAAAAATAAAAAATAAAAGCACTTCATTCATTAGGAAAAAAACCCTTGAAAAATCTGAAAAAATGACCTTCCCTTAAGCAGGGAGCTGTGCAAACCCCCCCTCCAATGCATCAGCTGTGCCCACACAAGCTAGCAAGCTGAAATTTGCAAAGTACATCTTATCCAACAGACTGCATGGGAGACATTTGTAATTCTGTTCCTAGAAGCTGAGGGCAAGAAGTGTATCTCAAGGGTTTAAGGTATTTCCAGGCCACCCAGGAGTTTGCCATTTGATATGCACATAGTCCATGACATCTTACTAGAGAAATCAGAAAATGGAATATTTTTACATCTAGTGATCAAAACTCGGGACATGAACTTTACTTTGTAACAGAGGTCAGCATTCCAGCACAGAGCAAAACAAGGCACATGTGGGGTGGAATGGTGGGTGGTGGAATGATCACCTTCTTCACACACTTCAATCAAATTCCAAATGGGGAAGGGGAGACTTGTGTCAAAATGCAGGCTTTGCTGGTTTTACGTATCCAGGCTTTGCTGGTTTTACGTATACTTCAGGAGAGACTGCCTGAAGTTTAGAGGAACTAATTTATAAACCATTAGCTAATTTCTAAAAAGAATAGTACTGGACATCAACCTATGTTAAAGCTATACTGTGCACCTGGAGTGCCTGCTCTTTATTTCAGATACGTGGGGATAAATTGCTCAGTGTGAAGGGAAATACTTTGTGCTTGCTCAGAGGGCCTCTTTCTTGATGTGCTTCATGACTGACTTTTAAACCCTGTTCTGCACCTCAACCAGGCAAGTCTGGGAGGCATGCCCTAACTCCATTTAAGGACAATAGATAGTAAAGAATCAATACCAACAGTGTCTGATTGGATCTGTAATATTTTATCCTCTTTACACATTTACTATTAGTTTACTAAGAATTGTAATAAATACACATCTCCATTAAAATGAATGCTTCAAAATGAAATAGGCTGGATGAGCACAGCTCATTTTCAGTAACTGGTACTAAACAGGAATCCCTTGCCTCACCTTTCCAAAATGACAACATTCTGTTTGAAATAGATTGCAAGACCTCAGTGCCTTTGCTCCCATTGTAGAAAATTTCCAATCTGGGTTGGGAAAAGCAGACAGCTGGGGAGAGTTCAGTGTTTTGAAGGTTATGATCACAGCAGTTTCATAAGTGCTTTATTTCAGTTCTCTTCTGGCTGCACTGGGGACAGGTGCGGTCTGGTTCTGATTTCACTGGTCTTAATTTCTTATCTGACCTGGTAGTCAATCAAGGGCATGGAGTGGGGAGGGGCGAGAGAGGAGGAGATGGAGAGGGAAGGGTGGGCCAGGCCAGAGAGAGAGAGAGTGAGAGAGAGAGAAATGCTAAGCATCTGACTTTTCTCATTCAGGCACTGGCAGCTCTGCCTGTCATTCAGTGCTTGTCTGTGTACAAATGCTGCCCTGTGCAAAATGGATTTCTGAGTGTTAACCATCATGTTCTTTTTTTCCAAAGGGTCTTCTGTAGGATTTCATTTGCAGAGCACAGAGGGCAATATCTAGGGTAATTCCAGGGCTTAGTGGCTGTGATCTTTTGTCAACTCTACTTGTGAGTGAAATTAAACTTGGTATGAGCACCCACAATCTGAGCTCGTGCAACACAATTCCTAGCCAATGAGGGGAAAATCATAAACCTGACAAGTATTTATGGGAGAGAGAGGGAGGAAAATCAGATGTCATAATATAATAGGAATATATTCATTAAATCTATTCTTTTTTTTCCCTGGGAAACCAAGAATTCCCTCTTCAGTAAAAGGATTTGAGCAGGTTTATAAAAAGTCTACTTTTTTAATGAAATATAACTTTTCTGTGCTAAACTAAGGTGTATTTATATTCAGGTCAATGGTTTCAAAGGGAGAAATGCCACAGCAAAAAAGGTTGAGCTATTGTAATGAAACAGTAGCCATTGTACTTTTGATGGATTATTGGATGGTATCTACTCAAGAACTTAGAACAGCTGAACTCACACATGCCTTTTGGAAATATTTTCCCTCCTAAGTTAAATAAATAAGAATCAGAGTCACCAAGTGTTATAAATCAAGCTGGTATTGGTGGAAGGATACCCCTTTAAATCAGTTTAGTGCCTCTGGTGCAGTAATCTGTATCTGGTGTTTTGTGGAATGGTTTTGTAGTAGCATTCTGGTGGCAAGGTTATAGGTGGGCATGCATTGGAAGAATTATGCTTCAAATTCCATAAGACTCTGTTTTTTAATTCATCAGATGCAGGTTACACCTGGCCAACCCAGGTTTTTTTAGAAGTGTTTCCTGCCCCCACCCAAGGCTCAGTCTTTATGCTAGATCACTACCAGTATCTCAGCATCTTTTTTATAATGGTGCTTTTTAATACAAATCCTTAACTGTAGACACACACAGGCAGTATCTAAGACAGCTACCATAACTCATTGAATAAGAGTGACAATATCAAATTGCAGAGGAGAATAATTATTGCTGTAAGCATAATAAGTACCATGAGCACAAAAACCCCACATATTTCTGCTTGATTTACAGATTATTGGTGATGATGAATATTCCTGTGAATTACAGCGGTGAGCAGCACCTTCAATCTCTTAAGAAATTGTGTGCTTTTTATCAAATGTTTGAAATAACATTTCAATATAATGTTCCTCCAGCTCCTTGTTCCTGAGATGGAGGGACGGACAGACGGAGGGAGTGGCCAACAGAATGCACCCCCACATGAACCACAGGAATAGCACCTGGGGCCCCTGTCCTCCCCCCACACACACATTATGCCTATGGGAGAACTTAAGTTGAGATTGTGGTGATACACTATAAAACGGCCTGTGCAAATATCCAAAAGGCTGAAACAAAAACTGTTCCTCCAATTCTAGGGATTTAGTTCCAGTTGTAATTGATAGTTGATAGTTCCTCCCTTTTTGTCAGTATTTCTTCACTTTTTGTGCATTTTATTTCATATGCTTCCAAGTTATTATTAATTTAGGAGTTCCTTTAAACAGTATTATTGATTATTAAGATATGGAAAAAGAGATCACTGTGATTAAATCAGAGCTTCTTTCCTCTGCAAGTTAATTAAAATGAACAACTTCAACTTTGTAAGAGTTCAGTTTTAACAAGAGTGTCATTAGCATTGACAAACAGTACTGAACAAAAAAGACATAAATCTTTTGCCTGGTAACTGTAGGAATAATATGTCTTCCAATGGGAACAATATGATGTTTTTAGAGATGTGATCTCAAGTACACCTACTTTAAAGTAGCTAGCAGGAACTGGGAACATTTATGTGCAAATATTTTTAGAACTGAAATGCTTTGATTATATATTTCTGAACATTATTGGATAGTAGTCCCAGTTAATGCAAATATTAAACAGTGTTGCTTTCCATAACTGTTTGTTCATCTAGTGGTCCTCTGTGCAAGCAAACGTCCCTCTCTCCTTCCCCACTGTTGGCTGACATCTAGCACGTAGTGTTTCCCCACAGTGGCAAAGGGAAAACTGGAAATACAGGGCAGCCCTTCCTCCCTGGTCACATGACCATGAGCAGGAAGAGCAAAGCTATAACAGAAATGTGACTTGGGGAGAGGGAAGCCCTTGCTATACATCTAAAGCTCTTTTTAAAGCTAACTAAAACATTCTGCGGCTGGCCTACACAAGTGCAGTCCCCCACATGTACCGGTATAGAGGACCACCTGATGAACAAACAGTTACTTGCTGTATGGCTAAAGGTCTTTTTAAAGCTAACTAAAATGCTGTGTGACTGGCCTGCACAAGCCAAGTCCTTTGTGTGGGGTTGCACAGAGGTCACAACAATGTATTGCCATTCTGTTTTGTTTTTAGCACGTCTCAGTGCGTGGGTTGAGTTAATATGGCAGTACACATAGAATTGTAGATTGAGAAGATCAGGTAGAAGATACTAGCCCACTAGCACCCACTTTATCCAAATATAAGATTGCTCTAATAAATCACTAGTTTTAAATTTCATAAATATCCAATGAAATCTCACAATCATTTGCTCAACCAACTTTCATGCAGCAACCATAAAAGAAGTAAATGCTTAGGAGATGTAGTAAGTGTAAAATATTGCAGACGAATGTTCTGTATTTACCAACAAAAGTGATACTATGGATTTGTATTATGGATTTCACTGTTATATATATATTGCCAGGTAATTAAACAAGACTATGTGCTAGATGTCAGCCCACAGTGGGGAAGGAGAGAGGGACATTTGCTTGCACAGAGGACCTCTAGATGAACAAACATTTATGGAAAGGAACACAGTTATGAAAAGCAACACTTTATATATATATTTATATTTAATTAAATTAAAATACATGATACATCACAATATTGAATCATATATGTTGTACATAATCGTCTCCTTTAAGTCTAGCATCATTAGAACTTATAACACTAATAGGCAACACTCGTATGAAATAGCAATGTTTCTTCCCAGTGGGACTGATTGGTTGCCAGGTAATTAAACAAGACTTCTCTTCGTAGTTTTGGTTTCTACTATATAAACAAAATTGCGAAAAGATTTATAAACAGAGCTTCACTTATATGACATTTTAATACTTGTTTTATAGCAATGAATACTATATTTATGTGTCTCAGATTCCATCTTTAAAAAAATTTTCTTAGAGGTGACCATATCTTTTCTCTCCTCTTCGTGTCTTCTTCCTGTAAAGATAATGCAATACAGTCCATGTCCATAAGAATATAGATTTTCTCCAACCATTCATCTAAAGATGGGACTTTCTTTGATTTCCAATTTGCAGCAATTAATAACCTTGCTGCAGCCGTGAGGTAGGTGATGAGTTTAGTATATGCAGCAGTTCCTTTATATTATATAACCCCAGCAGATACATCCCTGGTTCCATATCATATTGTCGATTAAGGATTTTTTGCATCTGAATATGAATTTTAGTCCAAAATCTCTTTATCTTTACAGTGCCACCAAGAATGGATAAAGGTGCCTATTTCTCTCTCGCATTTCCAGAAACACAGCCAAGCATGTCGGTAAGGGGGGGGGGGTTCTCGGGTTCAACCCCCCCATTCATGTCCGAAGCTCCGCTCCTCCGTTTGTGGGTTTTAAAAACATTTTAGTGCTTTTTTGGTTTTTGGCCTGCAGGGAGCGCATTGTTTGGGCTAGCAGCACCAAACTTTCAGGGATTGTTTGGGGGACTCTCCTGATGATACTACCTGGGTTTTGTGAAGTTTGGTCCAGGGGGTCCAAAGCTATGGACTCCCAAAGGGTCTCCCCATCCTCCATTGTTTCCAATGGGAGCTAATAGAAGATGGGGGCTACACTTTTGAGGGTCCATAACTTTGGACACCCTGAACCAAGCTTCACCAAACCTGGGATGTATTACACCCTCAAAGGTGTAGCCCCAATCTCCGATTAGCTCCCATTGGAAACAATGGGGGATGGGGGTACCCCTTTGGGAGTCCATAGCTTTGGATCCGCTGGACCAAACTTCACAAAACCTGGGTGGTATCAATAAGAAATTCTCCTGATAATACATCCCAGGTTTGGTGAAGTTTGGTTCAGGGTGTCCAAAGTTATGGATCCTCAAATGTGTAGCCCCAATCTTCTATTAGCTCCCATTGAAAACAAATGAGGATGGGGGCACCCCCTTTGGGAGTCCATAGCTTTGGACCCCCTGAACCAAACTTCACCAAACCTTGGAGGCATCATCATAAAAGTCTCTTACTGATGCCACCCAGGTTTTGTGAGTATCAGGTAATTGTTTATATAAGAGTGGGATAAGGAGAGTCTGGTTCATCCTAACTTTGGCAAATCTTGCACAGTGAAAAAGTGTGATTTAGCATCTCAATATGGCCCAAATTGCGCTGGCATAGTCTTTTTTGTTTATCTTTTTGTTTATACCTGCCATAGAAAAGCATGGAGAGCATCATGTTAAATCGGGCAAGAGACATAACTCTTCTTTGTTTAGGATTTAAAAGACCAAAAAAAGATAATTGGGTATGTGCCCTTCTTTTAGAGGAATGAGCAGAGTTTTTCTCACGACGACTATCATTTCATTATACTCTTGTCTAGAAGCTTGGTTTTCAAACATCTGTATGTCTATGATGGGGTGAGAAAGTATAATGAATCTAATGATAAGTCAATAGTATCAGTTTTTCCTCAATTAGCGTCAGCCATCTAGACACCACAGAGTCAGAGAGCTTCAAGTTTCTAAAATTCTACTTCTACTTTTGAGCTGCAGCCATTATCAATACCTTCCATATATGTTTACCTAGCAATCAGTACCTGAATGTGTAACTGAATTAATGCATGCCCTCATCAATACATATTCTAAGACTCCTTTGATGCATAACTTAGTAGGAACTTCTGGCTAGCTTCTCATGTTTATTTTGGTTTTTTTCTCCTCACATTTTCCCAGTGGCAACTGCCATACCTTCAGCCCTGGAAAGGGATGGCCCTTTGTTTCACAGCTGTTCCATCTACTTGCACACATTGCTTGGCAGAGGGTGATTTGTAGTGACAAGGCCTGAACCTTATCCCTAGAGATTCACCAGATACCTTAGCAATGCTGAGTGTCTCTCAAGGCAGGGAAGAGGAAGCCCAACTCCCACACTGGAGCTTGACCTCACAACATCTGATCTCGTGCATATTTTGCTCTTGCTTCCACCGGTACAACAATTCCCTTAGCTCTAAGTAGGCTGGAAGACTGTGATATTACTCATTTTCACCTCCCGCTTCAAGACAGGTGAGCAGAAGTCTTATGATGTAATTGTGGACATTTGCATAGTAGTAAAATGGTGTAGGATGACAATCTTTTCTTGGGTACTTCACAAATCTTAACGTGTTGCACAGTTCAAAGAAGATACTTCTTTGTTGTCTTTTTTGCATTCACAATGCAAATACTCTATAAGGATTAAAATGTTATTGGATAGCACAATGAATTCTCATTCCGCATATTATGGTCCGTATCTGTTGCAGTTCCTTGCCTGCCTGTGAATCAACTTCAGGGTTTTAATATATTGGCCAGCTTCCATGTTTCTACAGTTGTTTTTTTCTGTGTGGTATCCCTCCCGCTCGCGATTTTAGTCTAACTATATTTTTTGTATTTTCCAGATTTTTGTCTAATACAGCTAACCTGGGCTTATTTCATAACTGCCTTCTTTTTTAACTGCCTTCCTTTTTATTTCATTTTCTCATGATAACGTCTGGTGAGAAAGCCAAGACATTTTTATACAGGAAAATTCAAACCAGTAAGATGATTAGATCCTTGGTCTAAAAAATGCTATTTTTGTGTACTCAAAGAACAAGTTCATATATCAAAACAATTTGTTTAAGCTTTGAAGTTATATTCTTTAAGACCAAGTGTTATTCTTTTGTCATTTCATTGACCTGGAAGGTGTTCGTAATGCCTCTTGTTCATAGACCTCATTTTCTCATGTAACATTAAGAACTCCAGTGTGTTAAAAAGTGATGCATAGTTTATAAAGCATGCAAGCTTTATAACTTGACGAAGTAATAGCATCAGCAGGGGAGGTGCAAGGAAGAGAGCCTAAGAAGATTTTCACAGGCCAAGGCTAAAAAGTGATCCTGGAACAACCACAGTTTGAAATGTGGTTAAAATCTTGGAAAATTGCTGCTTTTGTGTTGGGGGGAAAGATTGCTTATTTGGGACATTATTTGGGATATGAGAGTCTTCAATGTCTGAAGTATAGTTCAACTCTTCACATCTCTCTTATACATGTATATCCATTCCATTCTCAATGTGGCAACATAATGATGACTTTCATGTGTGAAACAACTAGGGGTGAGTAGCCTCCACTCATGCGATGCTTCTTTTTTTCTGGAATGTCATGTTGGGCTGTGTTTCACTACCCCCTTCATTCTAGTTGAACTAGGAAAAATTTCTCAAATGAATTTCTATGCTATTTATGTTCATGTGTATATTTGAGAGGAAACAAGAGAAAAAGATTTAATAAGTATGATTTTGCACAATTCTTTTTGTGAAGTATTTGTTTATGAATGTCTGCACATTCATGGAATGTCACGAAGAACCTTGATACAATCATGGACACAATCACAACAAGATGATTTTTTTTGCCATGTTGGATCATGTTGTATAAAATGGTGATGCGGAAGGAGGCAGGAATAAATGTCTCCAGAGAATTGACCTGAAAGATGTGACAAACCATGTATGCAAAGTGCTTGATACAAAATTCAAAATTAAACGTGTCATCCTAAACAGACTTACGCCCTTTTAATTCCATTGACTTCAATGACCTTAGAAGGCCTTAACTCTACTTAAGCTGGCACTACATTAAACAGAACAATATAAAACTCCTAATGTGCCTGTGTCACGGAAGAAACAAAACCAGCTGATTGGGAACTCTAAATGTGGATAATATATTCAGAAGTAACCCTAAAATGTCAGTGATCCTGGATCAAACACAGGCAGATTTTTTATGTCAGCCTTTAACACATGTGTATAGCTAGTTCACACATTTAGCTTCCAAATAAACTAGTGAGAAGTTAAGTAAAAACTTGTGTCAATCAGCACTGGCTTAATTCAAGCCACAAATAATGACTAACTTTCTCAGGGCCAAACAGTATGGGTTGTGTTTTTTTTAAAAAAAGAAACTAATTGGGGTTTCCTAATCCCATAGCAGTTGTGGGGGATGTAATTTTAAAAATTGGCGGGAGCCCAGCTTAGCTCAGTGGAGGGAGGAACATGGCCTCATGGGAAGCAAGAGCTCCTTTCCCCCACCCATGCCACAGTTCTAATCCAAATCAGGCTCCAACCGATTTTTAAACTTACATTTCCCTTAGCTGATTTCATGGCTATGGACCAGGTTTTAAAAGCTTCATGTCTAGTTTGGCTGTAACTATACCTGAAATTTACAGAATTCCTCAGAAATATTGCTGTTATACCTACTGTCAAATAAGAACAACTTATTGCTGATTACACTGTGTTTCCTTGGGTTTCGTGAATGAATGAATGAATGAATGAATGAATGAATGAATGAATGAATGAATGAATGAATGAATATATATATATATACACACACACACACACACACACACACACACATACATACATACATTCATTCCTGGAGATTATCCTGGCCAACTGACATTTGTCGCAGGCAACAGAGGAAGCACAATAGACTATATGCTTGTGTGCAGTTCCTTACTGACAAAAATTCAAAAATTCCAGGTCCTCCCATGTGTCGAGGGAGATCATCTGCCCTTTCAACTACAAGTTTCTTTTACATCAAATAGAAACAATCCAATTCAAAGACATCTCTCTCAGTTAGAATATCTAGGCAAAAGGGTTAGATGGTCAGGAAATTTAAACCAAGAGATCAAAGCAGTGTTATCTAAAGAAATGCTGAAAAGGTGTGTGGATTCATTCATTCATTCATTCATTCACGAAACCCAAGGAAACACAGTGTAATCAGCAATAAGTTGTTCTTATTTGACAGTAGGTATAACAGCAATATTTCTGAGGAATTCTGTAAATTTCAGGTATAGTTACAGCCAAACTAGACATGAAGCTTTTAAAACCTGGTCCATAGCCATGAAATCAGCTAAGGGAAATGTAAGTTTAAAAATCGGTTGGAGCCTGATTTGGATTAGAACTGTGGCATGGGTGGGGGAAAGGAGCTCTTGCTTCCCATGAGGCCATGTTCCTCCTATATATATATATATATAGCCATTGCTATTCAATGTGCAGTGAATAAAGAAAATCTGAACTAAAATTCTAGTGATGAGTTTTCATATTTACTGCATCTCAACAATAGCGTAACGCCAAGGGGGCGAGGCAGAGGGCACGATGCACCGGGCGCACGCCGGTGCAGAGGCATGGTGAGGGCATTCCGGGGCATTTAGGGGGGTGCAGGGCGCCCGCTTGCCCTGGGCACAGTTCTCCCTCACTACAGCTCTGCATCTCAGGTTTATGACCCATTTTCACTCTCCTGCAATCAAGTAATTGTATGACTAGATAAACATTTTGACTTCCAGAGGTTGTGTGAGGTGAGTGACTGATCTTATAATAGCAACTGGTCAAGAATCAAAGTCCAAAGTTCCTGGATCTTGGGTATCTATAATAATAAATAGATCTTCCTGTCTGTCCATCTGTGGCATGCATAATTCATCAGAGAATTGGCCAGTGAGTTCAGGATGGTCAGAGGAGTTGCAGTGGTGAACTTGAAGAGAATTTGAACATCCCTCTCATGTAATATGTAGAAACTCCCACCCCCTGTACTTTTTACGTTGGAAGCTACATTGTCATTGGCAGGTGTGACATCAGACAGTAGGGCTAGGCTTATGAAAATTGGACACCTGGTTCAGGATGATGATGGCAGCTGCAGAACCAAAATAAAGGGAATCAGGTGATCTTGGCCCTCATTACCCGCAGAAGCCCCTCCTCCTAGTATTTTCAAACGCCCTTTCATGTCCCTGCACTAATTCCAGAGCTTCTTTGCCCCCACCCCCAGATTGGGCTGTAAGTGTTCAGTCTACATGTACAAATGGCTAGCAATTTCCAAAATCATTACTTATCCAAGGTATATCAGATTGAAGACATCCCTTGTCACCACATCAAAATATTTCCTTTTGCTAATTTAAGAATGATCATTTGAATTGACTTCTCAGTGTCTCCTTAAAGAACAATGAATTATTCTGCACAGAGCATCTGTAAAAAGCCATTTAAAAGGGCTGAAGCCAGTGGTGAGATTCAAATAATTTAACAACCGGTTCTGGTGGTGGGATTCCAATAATTTAACAACTGGTTGTTCACAAGCACCATTTTAACAAATGGTTCTGCCAAAGTGATGCGAACCTGCTGAATCCCACCACTGAAGCCTCTCAGTCCTATGCAATATCTATATACCTGATAGCCTATCTGCTAGCAAATGCTTCAGTTTACAAATCAGGGGCTTTGGAGAATTTGCAGAAAACTCTGAAACTTAAAAGTGTGTCAAGAAACTAATGCTGTTGATGCTGTTTTATTTCTTCATTCAATGGATTTCGGCAGTTCTTCAAAACTGCCTTTCATTCCACATCCAGAAGAAAGTAAAGAACTAGATGATACTGAGTAAGGCCATTGATCCATCTGGCCAGTTGTATTCTGAGTGTTCTGTTACACTTCAGATAAAGGCCCTTAACTAGAGATGCCAGAGACAGAACTTTCCAACTTGTATTGACATCACTGTAGCCTGATTATCTATCCAAATAACTGTTGGCTTGTTAATAATTTGGTGTGAGGACTCATAGAAGCACAGCTACTTCACCAAGATCAAAAATCACAAGATGCCTTTTTCTCATCCCAGATGTAACTGCTGTGATCTTTTGTGAGTCTGCTCATCACATGTTACACTGCTTGGGCAGTCAGTACATGTCATCTGGCTGTGGTAACATCTGCAACAGTTTGTTGCAAAACTGACAGAGAAAACTTAAACAGGGACACACGCCTTTATAAATCTGTTGAAGTCAATGAGTTTATGACGGTGTAACTCTGATTAGGATTGTACTGTTTGTCCCTTCCTATTCTCATCCTAATAATCATCTCATATTGCAGCAGTGAGGTACAGTCCTAAGATTGCAATCCTGAGGACCCTTTCCTAAGAGTAAGCCACACTGACTAATAAGGGACTTTCATATAGATTCTCCCTTTATATGGCAGCAAAGCAGACACGTGACCTCTGGTTTGCCTTCCAGTATTTCATTCTCTTCTCTTCCTCTTTTGCTCCTAGTTCTATATAGCACAGCTTTGCATAAGCATCTTTTGGCTCCATAGAGACAAAAGATGGCCATGCCAGTTGGGTCCTGGCACAGAGCACTTGGATATAGTGTCTTTCCACACTGGCACTAAGATTATTAAACTGGATCCTATGCCTTCGTAAATCAGAGTAGCAGTTTGCAGAACTGGGCAGCATATGGAAAGTGTCTTAAATCTTTAAGCGGTGGGTAGTTGAAAATTACTTTTAGTCTGCTTACCTATGAAAATATCTCTTTTCACTAAAGTTAAACATGTGACCTATTTGTCTTTTACATATGCTAAAAGTTGCTAAGATTGGCAGGTTCTGTGATACAGCAGCTAACATTTTGGTCTAGTACTGTGAGTGGGTTGGCTTCAAATTCCTCTCTGCCCAATGAGAACTCATTGGGTGATCCACCAATCTTCCAGGATTGTTGCAGTAAGCAATGGACAAATATATATGTTGCCCTTAGAGAACAGGGTAAAAAAAATGTCCTTCTATACTCTTTTTGATCAAAAGGTGACAGGAAATTTGTGAATTAATCTGCAATTTCCTGGACCTTCTTGGTTCTAGAATGCTCCATTTGTGTCCCATTGCTTACCTAGCTCTTTCCTGAAGCCACTAGGACCCCAGTGGAGCATTCTAGAACAAAGAAGGTCCAGGAAATGGGGAATTAATTCACAAATCTCTTGTCATCTTTTGGTGAGAAAGAATACTGCTTATGTTAAATCCCATGCCATCAATAATTTAAATGATTATGTTGAAAGGTGACTACTCTGCTGTTGATTGTTCTATTTTCTGTTGTCAATTACTGATGAAAATAAGTTTGTAGAACTAATGTTTGCTTTCCTTCATAAAAATAACCAACCCCAAATCCAGCCAGCATAACAGATAGTAAACAAAGGATAGTTTAGTCTCCCTCTCCCTACCCCCTCTATATTGTTTGTCAGCTGAGATGACAAATGACAAAAGGTCTGCTTCTACAAAGCAAGTGGACTCACATGCAAGTTGAAGAATACCCAGGAGTATGCTTTGTACCCAAGAACCTCTGATTGATTATAGCAGGAAATTGATTTTTGTTTTTTACATCAGCTGAAAGACATGCACTCTTCCTCTGTCCCTAGATTTCCATTTACAAGAATGACTGCTGATTTGTACCAATTAACCTTTCTTGTGCCTCTTTAATTATAGTTGTTACAGATGTAATGAAACAAAATGTATTTAATATATTGGATAGTTGAGTCCCTCTGCATTCTGAGTGGCTGTTTCTAGCACAATCATCTTTCAGATGCGTTAAAGGCATTTTCAAGTAGGCTCTACAAGTTTACTATCTGAGGAGAGGATAAAATTGCTAAATTGACTGCCACATTGCCATATCTGTTTGAGACAATTGTTGGAGCCCTTCCTCTTGAAAATACCAGGACATGTGACCAGTATTTAAAATCTTGGGAGGTTTTTTTCCCGGTTGGTTTGAATGCCATCAGAGCATGTCTTAATTGTCATTGTGACAGTTTACTAGTTCAAAACCACTCTAACATTTTTGCAGGATCTGGAAAACTGTGACCAAAAGCCCAGGCACATGAATTCAGGTGTTCATTTTTAATACTCAAGGAAACTGCCATGGCTGTTTGACAAACTCATAGGAATTGTTGCAATTCTAACAACACTTTTCTGGGAGTAAGCCCTACTGAATAGACCTTAGTAGCCTTCTGAGTGGACTCACTTATAATTGCTGTCTGAGTCTCTAACAGAGGGAAATCAGATACACTGTGGCAATGAATCTCATAACTGGTGGTACGCTGAATCAAGGAGGACTTGGTTTTATTAATCCCAAAACTACTACCAATTATGTTGCCAATTATTTATGCCAAAGTTCTGCAGGTGACACAATACTTTTGAAATGCAGAAAAGTGAGTTTATGTTGTACCCATTATGAGAAATATCATTGCAAACATGTGCTGGTGTCATATTATGAAAATTATTTATTTTCTAAGTAAAACAACAAATCTTGTGAGGAAGTATTTTCTCTGGCATGGTTAAAGGAATGTTGAGAATGAAGTCCTGTTTTCAGTATTTTTGTATTGATTCCTGCTCTGGCCTCTATCTGTTAGACATATATTATAAACACAATACCACAAACATGTTAATTCTCTCCCCCACACACATACAGTTTCTTATCTTCAGAGTTCCAAAGATGAAATCATAGTTCACATTATCACAGAATGACAAGTCTTGGGAAATTTTATATGCAGAAACTGTGGCCCAAATTCTTGAACATTATCAAAGTGAATGTATGGCTTTCTAAATTAAGGACATTGGTTCTTGCCTTCAGAAGGCACCAATTTTTTTGATATTATTTATATTTTCAAAAGGGAGGGTACCATTGGTTTGCCAAGATAGTCTGTTGCAACCCAGCCAATCTCTCTTTCTCTGCTCCCTTGGTATATTTCCTTCCCTTCCTTCTCTACCCCTGACAGCCTTCCTGGAAACAATGTGGCCATGCTTAATGGTGGCTGGTCTGCAGAACTGTGCAGTGGCCTTTGTCATCAGGTTTGGCTGAGTTGTGTGGGTAGTGACTTTCCAGTAGTTGCTGCTATGTTTGTCCCTGGTGAGTCCTGGTGAATGTGGGGAGGGGCTTCTCCAGATCTGTTTCAATCTCCTAGTCCGCTCCTGCTCCCCAACGTTGCTTTACAGAAAACAAGGATTCAAAGTCTTGCAGTAGCCTTGTTGTGGTAGCCTAGCCTTGCTTGTTGTGGTAGCCTAGCAACTCCCCAACAGCCAATGAGAATTTAGAGGACATTCTTTTCTTAAAGCTACAGGTGTTGTTTCTTTTATATTGGGATATTTTAATCCCTCAGTGTATTTGTAAAAGGTTTTCCTGCAACCCTGGGATTTCTTTCAGGTTTGTAGAAAAATCCTTCTGGTATGTTACCCATTCCATTTTGTGGCTCTATCGATCATATCTGCTAGGGTGCAGTTTGGAAATGGTTATAGTGATGACATGACCCTTTTTAGATGTCAGGTTTTGTTCTACTGTGCATCAGTAAACTGTCAATGATTGGTTTAGTTTTTTCACCTTTACAGAAGATGTGCTGTTCGGGGTTTTCTGTCTGATGTAACAAAATGTCTTCAGCTTTCTCTGCAATCTTTATAATAGGCAAATGGATTTGAGCCGGAAAATTCACCAATGGAAAGATTAATCTAATACAGTGTACAAGTCTATTCAAATCACAGCAGTTTTGTT